>NC_079213.1:90958462-90980962 GCF_029633865.1 Lampris incognitus | reverse complement strand
ATTTTGTGGACTAGGTGGGCGTGCAATCTGTGGACAACAGGGCAGCCATTTTGAGATGGATGCCGTGCTAAAACCAACCCGACTGACCAATCAGAGAGACTTGCCCCTGCTTTTGGCTCTTCCCTTAGAACAAACACTTTGTTGTCAACTGTGTGTGTGTGTGTGTGTGTGTGTGTGTGTGTGTGTGTGTGTGTGTGTGTGTGTGTGTGTGTGTGTGTGTGGTGTTAAATCACATTTGCGTTCTGCTCCAAAATGAGATATCCAGGACAGTGGACGGCATGAGAGCTCTCATCTTGATGGGACACAAACATCACGGGCCATCTTGTGACCCACGCTTGCTGACTTCTGTGTTAGACAAGAGACGTCTGTGACCACCTCACACAGGCCCACACTCAGCTACCATGTCTCCAAGCTACACGGTCCTGCCAGACACGCACACATACGTATCTTTTTTACTAACCAACAGGTACAGACACAGAAGTTAATATAAGAGCAAAAATATACACATTCATGTGACTGAATACACAAGTACAAAGACTCGCTTGCAGAAAGCTGTGATACACAGTGGTGCATAGCTTTCACTCGATTTCCACCTTCTCTCTCTCTCTCTCTCTCTCTCTCTCGCTCTTTCTCACTTTCCCTCCTTCAAACACACCCATGTGCACACACACGCACACGATATACCTCTAAATTGATGATGTCACAGGGTGTCTGGGTAGCATAGTAGTCTATTCCGTTGCCTACCAACATGAGGATTGCTGTTTCGAGTCCCCGTGTTACCTCTGGGTTGGTCTGGCGTCCCTACCGGGACGCCGGATGTGGGTATGTGTCCTCATCGCTGCACTAGGTCTGGGTTGGTCAGGGTGCCTGTTCAGGGGGAGAGGGAACTGGGGGGAATAGTGTGGTCCTCCCATACGCCATGTCCCCCTGGCGAAACTCCTCACTGTCAGGTGAAAAGAAGCAGCTGGTGACTCTACATATATCAGAGGAGGTATGTGGTAGTCTGCAGCCCTCCCCAGATCGGCAGAGTGACCGGGATGGCTCAGAAGAGTGGGGTAATTGATCATGTACAATTGGGGAGGAAAACAAAAAGGTGGGGGGGGGTTGATGACGTCCCTTTGTGTCCTTCAAAGTATATGTGGATCGAAATCAGTTTTGTGTCTGTGCCTTTTGGATCTGGTTCGCCAATCGCTTCACTCTCAAAATGTATCGAATACATGGCAGATAAATATTCAGCGACTCACTATTTAAAAAACCATGTCACAGCTGTGGTTGGGTAGTGGTTTCCTCCATCTGTGACAACTAGAACGGGGCCGGCTGAAAATGCCACAATGTTTCTGTGCACCCAGATAAATCACAGCTTTACCTCTTAATTAATGTGTTAGCGTTCGATACCACCATGATGTCAGTCAATGAGTTAGGAGGAAAGAGGTGGGAAAGGCCCTTTTGAAATAGCGACATTAGGGATATTTCAACTTTTTTGTCTGACTCCAAAGCCCGCCCAAATCTATGTTGATGGATAAAGAAATTGATTACCAAGTTATAATAGGAAGCAAGGTAGTCAAAGTGCAGGATGTGATTAAATGCAATCTTTTTTCCGCTCCAATGCTTTTTTTGGGGGGGGGGGGTTCCTGTTTTTCTCCCAAATTATATCCGACCAATTACCCCACTCTTGTGAGCCGTTCTGGTCGCTGCTCCACCCCCTTCTTCCGACCCGGGGAGGGCTGCAGACTACCACATGCCTCCTCCGATACACGTGGAGTCACCAGCCACTTCTTTTCACCTGACAGTGAGGAGGGGGGATCACACTATTCCCCCCAGTTCCCCCTCCCCCCCGAACAGGCCCCCCGACCGACCAGAGGAGGCGCTAGTGCAGCGACCAGGACACGTACGCACATCCTGCTTCCCACCCGCAGACACGGCCAATTGTGTTTGTAGAGACGCCCGACCAAGCAGTAAGTAACACAGGTATTCAAACCGGCGATCCCCATGTTGGCAGGCAATGGAATAGACCGCTGTGCTACCCGGACGCCCCAAGTAAATGAATGTTAGTTCTGTTTGCTGAGGAGAAAGTTCTGGATTGAGCCAATATCTTAATGGAGGCGTGGTCCATCCTGTCTGATTTGTCTAAAACTAATGTGTCTTTAGAAAATATCCATCTGAACACCATTTAACATCTTTCAAACTAATGCTGAGATTGAAATCCTTCATTTAAAAAAAAATCTGTCAGTGGGTCACAAGTATTACATAATGTGTGATGCTACTTGCAAGTGAACTCGTTTAAACCTTTCTCATGCGTTTGTCTTCTGAATTGGAAGCAGGTTGAACTGATTAAAACCCCAAACAGATTTGTTTTTTCACTTTTTGTCGAGAAATCGTCCTTTAAGAGTCTATATCATATTACATTATATGTTAAAATTGATTTTTTTTCCAATGTTGAGCTGTGTATTTTGGTGGGGTTCTTCTTCTTCTTTTTTCTTCTTCTTCTTTTTTTTTTGACCTTGGCCATCCACAGTCAATATCTTCTTACTGGAGGTTTTTTGGAGATAACAGGCCCGTTGTTACCTGAATATGGCACATTATGGCCCATAAAATGACTTGAATAACACATTTTGTTCACGTTTTGTGTGCTCAGCCCACACATTTGAACAAGAGACGCTCATAGAACATGTTGTAATTTTGCCATAACATGAGTCTATTCCTTAAAAGAGAGAAGAAAACAGACACACAAAGAGACGATGTCAGCTCTCCCCGGGCTTTACAGATAAAACTGAAGCATATTCTCGTTCGCTTGTTTTCTTTTTCTCGGCCCGCGCCCACGTCTGCCGCCGCCGAGCCTGCGGTAAAAATGAAATTTCAGCTCAGGGAGGTTTTCTATTTTTTGTCAGTGTGTGTTATTTCTCTGGAAAAAAAAAAGGTTGGGAGAAGGTTTTTTTTTTTGTGTGTGTTGTGTTTTATGTTTTGTTGTTGTTTTTTTTAACGTGTAAGAGAACAGAATGTATTCCTGGCCTTCGTCCACATCCTCTTCCACAGTGTTGGGTCCTCAAGAATGGCTGTCTTGTCCTGGTCAAGCATTGCCAATGGTACTGGTCAGCACTCATAGTGATGGAAGGTGAAGGGTGGCTGCAGCCATCTTATAGATTCCTATGAAGCGGCCGAGTGGAAAAAAATGGATACCCCGTGATGAAGGCTATTTTCTTCTCAAGTCCATATTTTTTTCCTCTTGTTTTTCCTCTAGCTTTGCTTTCTCTCTCTGTATTTTTCTTTACTTCCTCCATTCTCTCTCTCTCTCTTTCATCCAGTGACTAAATCATGCCCTCACTTATTCCTTTTGTAAGCTTATTTGGAGCTTCCCTACCCTTCTTCTTTCTCTCTCCCTCTGACTCTCTTTATTTCTCTCTATCTCTTTCTTCCAACACGCTCTTTATCTTTTTAATCAGATTATATGTTTGATCCACCACTGACAAGTTAATTTACTCAAATTCAATTGCACACGCACGCACGCACGCACGCACGCACGCACGCACGCACACACACACACACACACACACACACACACACACACACACACACACACACACACACACACACACACACACACACACACACACACACACACACACACACACACACACACCCTGCTGTTCCACTCTGGACAACCCTCTGCCTCATGCTACAGGGCTTTTTCTCCTCCGAAAGAAGAAAGAAACTTTTGAGACATGACTCCCTGGTTGAAGCAGCAGCCCTCCGCATGAAATGAAACATTATTAGTTTAGATCCTCGGAGTCGTATTTTTTTATACTACCTATTAAGAGAGAAGTCAATGCCTGCAGCAGCCAACTTGTGTTCTTTCAGTGGTTTTGAGCAGGTCACGGGGCCAATCCCCTGTTCATTCTAAGCCACTCTGGATGAGTGTCCTTATAAGGACCAAAATGTAAAATTTTGCCGGTAACACACATTTGACCTAAATAACAAACATGCTATTTGTATATTTAGGCATTTACCTGACAATTAAATGCCAAGTGGCTTCCAATGGCTTGGCAGATGGGACATAGGTTGCCTTGCTCGGAGGCACACAGTGTGAAATGTGGCTCCGGCTGCCGTATACGTGTGCACACCACTGACTCGGCAGCTGTGGGGCGATGTCTTTACTCACATGACCTACACTGCTGCCACCAGCTGTAAATCTGACATAATGGCCAAGCAGTGACGTAATGAAACATACGAAATAGAAAGATAGAATAGATGGCGTGCAGCAGATGCTATGAAGAGATTCGTAGCCGACCAGCCCGCAGCCACAACACTGAGGGAGATGTGGTGGATATGTCAGCCATACCAACCTACGATGACTGCCAAAAAGGTCAGAAGAACGCAGTACAGAAATTTTGCTTTAGTAAACAAGGAGTTGATTAACTCTCCTGTTTTTTTTTTGTAGCCATAGAGTCATTAGTGCTTTTGTCTTTGTTTTTCAGCCTTTCTCAGACCCCTTTGGCCTAATTGGACAGCGTAATGCGGGTGATTGAGTTCCTGTCTATCGTTTTACACGAGAAATGAATTCAACACATCACCAAAGTGGCCTTTGAAACTGTTACGCCTCCGATACTGATGAGCACTCCCCCTCCTCTAAACTGACATCTTCAAAGGTTTCTCAATCGCACAACTTCATGTAGAAGGAAGAAAGTCCCCCTCAACACCTGACTGTGTTTTGCAGATAATGCGTTGACTTTTCTCTTATTTTATTCAGCGCATACACAGGTCAGTATACATTTGATGGCTTTCCGTCGTCGTTCTCGTGAGTCAGTGTTTGATCTGACTCACTGGTGGATGGACAGCTGTGGTATGTGTTTTCCTCTTGTTTTTCTCCGTGTCCGTTTTCATAATCTTCACATTTCCAATGGTGGGATTGAAGATGGGGCAGTTGTCTTATCATCTCACCCTGTGTTTCAAGTGGAAATAATAGCCCTGAATCGCTCTCGGTGATCTGAGGCGTTCTTCTCCTCTCATGCACTAACCAGAGTCGGATGCCTGCAGGGTGGAAGGAAGTCTCTGAATGACACACCACTGTCACCAATTCACCTTTCTACCCGGCCGTTTTGAAATGAGACCCACTTTAACGTGTAGTTTCCCACTATTCTGTAAGGAATCAAGAGTATTTACTTCCAAGGGCTCAAGGGATATTAAATGTGCCTCCAGTTTTTTTTTATGTTTTCTTTCTTTCTAAACCTGCAATAACAGTTTCAAAGGGACTAATTTGGGCATACTATGAGCGCACCACTCTGCCAAACTGCAATACTGTCACACCAGGGCAGCAATTGCAAAGTTTCTCACCGCTAGGCATTAGCACTTCACAACTTATATCACATTGGCTTCCCACATCCTGCCATAAATCCCTATTGCCCGCAAAGTTGGTACCCTGTGAGCTCATTTGGAGTACAGTCGAGACAGACATCACACTATGATGCAATAGGAAAGGCTCTGAAGGCAAAGTGCAAATAAGTTATGATGAAAGAGAGGGCTGTAATATATAAATAAATAAATAAATAAACATATATATATATATTTACCGCAACAGTGTTCTGTCATATCCAATGTTTTTTGTTGTTTTTTTTTTTTTGGCAATCTCAAAGATATCCAACTTCCGTTAGATTATTACCTTTTGCAAGTTGACTGTCTTTCATGCTTCTCTCTGGTTGGTCCACAAGAGAGAAAGTCTTATTATTTTTCCTGTCATGTGTGCATATATGCAGCTCAAGATTTATTGACAGGAAGAGACGGAACAACAAATTTTTTTTCTTTTTCTTTTGATATACTCTATTGATCCCCGTAGGGAAATTATGCTCTGCATTTAACCCATACTAGCTGTGTAGCTAGGAGCAGTGAGCAGCCATGGTGCAGCGCCCGGGGACCAACTCCAGCTCTTCTTGCCATTGCCTCGGTCAGGGGCACAGACAGGAGTATTAACCCTAACATGCATGTCTTTTTTTGATGGTGGGGGAAACCGGACCACTCGGAGAAAACCTACCGCAGAAACAGGGAGAACATGCCAACTCCACACAGAAGACGACCTGGGATGACCCCCAAGGTTGGACAACCCTAGGGTTCGATCCCAGGACCTTTTTGCTGTGAGGCAACAGTGCTTAACCACTGCGCCACAGTGCTGCCCAAGTTCTAAAATGCAAATGCTTTCAGAAGCAAAGGATTTCTTGAATTGAGAATGAGCTGAATTATTATTGCGTTGCCATAGTCAGTGATCATTTGTAACGAAACGGACTTTCGTTTACATGAGAAATTTCGAGAGTACTGGTTTGAGTCTCGAAATCTTAATTTCCTTAAATAAGTGTGAACATTTTGCCAATTTCCCTTGTTTGTGGGGGATGTTGAAAACAGTGTTTCTTACAAAAAAGAGATCACGTCTTCAAAAAAGTCCTTTCATTCCGCTTGTTTCAAAATAATGACATTTGTTGGAATGCATTAGTTCAATTATACGATTTAGCATTGCTCCAGCTCTCAGCGGATTCCTGTACTCGCCCTGCAGCAGCAGTGTGCCCGTTATGATGACCCAGCCATGCACAGTCTGACTCTGAAACACGGCATCTACGATTGTTCACCCAACTGACTGCCACTGAGAGCAAATCCCAATTAACCTTTCTCCCCCCAGCTTAGTTGGAAAAGCAATTGTTTCATTAACTCGTTAGCTTTGCATGGCCGAGGGAGTTACTCGGAGATGAAACACTGGCCCAAGTGGAGCTAGGATTAGTTTTTTGGGTTTTCTTTTTTCATTACTGGCATCAATAGCTTAGTGGACTCTAGAGAAACCAAAGACTGCAATGCTGTCAAGATCCATGTATATTTATCTTTATTTTCCTAATAGTGGAATCCATCGCTTTTCTTTACTATGTGGCCTTGTATGGCTCAGTTGATAGAGTTCCTTGTGTGATGATGTCAGCGTATGCCTTGAGCATGGCACTAACATGGCCATGGTTAGGGGGCTCACTTTCCACTGGGAAGGAACGTGCCATAGAAATTAAATCTTTCTACCAGTACAAACAATCAGTCTCTAAGATTGTCCTTTTTTCCCTATTTTCTCATTCTTTCATGCTTTTGCATACTTGTTTATACTGCTTTTATTGTTTTGCTGTTGTTTCATGTCTTTGCTACCTACACGAGCAACCCACCGAGTCAAATTCCGTGCATGGAAAAACGTACGCAGTCATAAAACTGACTGCTCGAGTGTGCGTGTGCTTTTTCTGCCACACCCTGCCTCACACTCACACTGTCAGATGAATTTAAACCAATGAGCTGCCCAGCACAACCACAGTCCTATTTTGGTGGCTATTGTGTGGCTATACTTGTGCAGTTGGGAGTTATGTGTCTTTTTCAAGGACACCCTTTTTGGTAGATGTTAGGGGAAGGGTGGCCTTTAGACAGTCATAATCCATTACTCTCTGCTTGCAAGTCCTTCCAGACTGCATATGCCATGCAAGAACAGTATTCAGACAATAACCAGTCATGTTTGTTACCGTCGTTGAGATAAAAGCTGCAACATGGCCCCACACCGACTCAGGAATGAGCAATTTAAAATGGTTAGCTGCATACGGCCCCACAAAACAACACTACCTCTCCCTTCCTCACTTTCGCTTCTGGTTCAAGTGTTCACAGGCCTCTGCCGGTCTTTGCTCAGACGACTGGGTACAGAAACCTCCAGACAAGATGGGCAGGAGGGGTTTAAACTAAAGGCTCAGTTTCCATAGAGATGGCTCTCACCAAGGCAGCTTGTGAGAATTGGTCCTGATTGATGGGGCTTGGTTGTTTAGGCCTGGAGGGTGTGTGCATGTGTACGCGTGTCTCGTTGCACGGTATGTTCACGTGTATTCATGCGTGTGTACATTTGTGTGTGTGTGTGTGTTATTGTGAGTTTATATAGGCAATTGTCTGTGTCTTTGTGTGTGTGTGTATGTGTGTGTGTGTGTATGTGTGTGTGAGTGTGTCTTGTGTATGTGTAGTAGGATGTTAAGGGTGGTTGGAGTGTTAAGCCAGGTCTAACCCTAGAAGACAGGGTGCTCTAACAAGTAGCCAGCCCTGCTGAGCCGTCTGGCTACCAACCGCTGCAGAGCACTAAATCTCTACATTTCAGAAGCCTGTAGCTAAACCTCAGCAATGTCTCTGTCCTGCTGCCTCACTTTTTTGGTTTTGATTCATGCTGCAGCCAAAACTATCACTGTTTTAACAAAGAGGAAAAAAATAAAAAACACTAACGCTTACAACGCCTGGTCTGTTGGCAAGGCAAACTGACTTGGGGCACAATCAGATGTCCCGAATGCAAACAAAGCACTTCCAATAACCTCTTCATTTTCTCTTCATTAGTTATTTTTTCACAAGGCAGCCAACCTGCAGTTGAGTGCTGGTCAAGAGCGTGCTGCTCTGCTGATAGAATAATCGAGTTCGATCCGGGCCGGGATTCTCCTCTTGAGATTTGATAGTCAGCATGTGTTTTCTCATGCTGCTGTCATCATAGAATACACACCCTCAATATACTGAAGATATCACTCTACATTTAGATCGTAGATGATGCTTATCTCTGAACATATAGATGTTAGTCATCACACATCTCTTTCCATGTGGACTGAACATATCAATCCACATCTAGAAAGCTCAACGTATAAATGCAAGACTGGAGCTATGACTCCACATATGAAAAATAGACTGTCAAATATCAGCCTTTTATTAGCAGCATACTATACACACTGCAAACAATAGAACTATATGTATCCCATGTCTTGGTGCATTGTCAATTCAGACGGTATGCCAGACTGCACAGAGGAGTGCAGTCATGGGCCAGAGTCCAGTTGTGTAGGGGAAAACGTACAGTGAGATAGTCATACTTAATAGGACAAAAAATTTATAGAATAAGTTGCCAGCCTGTAGCTCACATTCCTATCCAGGGTGACTTCCATGGTGAATGCCCCTCTCAATTGCCCCCCTAATTTCTATGAGCTAGTAGCAGCAACTTTAGTAAAAAATAAAAAAAATGCTCCAATGTTCTTTTCAAACCTTGTCGGCACAAAAAGGTACCCATTTCCAGCAAGATGGATGACAAGTGGCCTTTTTCCTCATTTCTCCCTCTCTCCGCAAATCACTTAATGACTCCACGTCATTTGATCCTCCACTTTCCCAATCTGGGGGAAAATGGGTGCTATTTATGCCCCCTTTTTTCCCATCGATTACAGCGTTAGTCATATAGCCAAACACCCCTCGCCCCTGCCCCTCTCCTCACTCCATTTACCACTCGCTTTTTTTTTCTCTCAACAGCAATGGCAAAATACGGTTAATGGAGCCGTCTTGCATCCGCACACTCGGCCTCCCACCCACCGTGAATATATTATCAAAGTGCCGGTGTAGTCTGTCTTATCTGGCCCAACAGAAGCACCAGTCAGAAGCAGGTGGCTTGTTGCTTTAGTAAAACAAGGGTCTTTGTGCACAGTGTGACTGAGCCCTCTTCCAACTGCTAGCTAACCATATTTGCAGGAATGTGCTGTGTTCCCCAGTCCCTGTAAACATAGCTGGGGCCCCCACCGTAGGTTGATTTAGCTGGGGCCTTGCCACCCTGCCAGGCAGAAAGATATGGGTCTTGTGTAGTTATCTGGGCAAAGCTGTACCTTGTCTGTCTGAACGTAAGATGAAAGTCTTGGGAATAGAGGCAGAGTTTTGGTAAAAGGGACAAATGGCAGCGGCAGGGTTGAAGTTCTCCCAGTGTCACCTCTGCTAACATTACCATATGCCATTTTCTGTGGATGCATTTGTCCAGAACAGTCTTAAGAGTAAACTTAGTGTACTGTGTGTGTTTTTAGATTGGGCAGCACCAGTGGAATTGGAGCCCCTTTCTGGCAAAATCAGTTCCATGCCCTACCTCCAGGACCACACACACACACACACACACACACACACACACACACTGCTGCTGCTGGTAGTCCATCGAGTCCGATGATGACATCCCTTCCTCATTAATAGTGTGTTCTTTGATGACTGTAGAGTCCAATTCTTGATCCATAAGTTTTATTGCACGTTGGGCATATGAAGTGTGAGTTAGTGGGGGCAGGTATGGTTGTGTGTCTCCTTAGTTTTTTGTGTTATTTTTTTTTCCATTTCCAGTTGTTCTATACCTCTGTAGCAGATCCCCCGCCAGTTGGAATGGTTGATGGCAGCTTGCTCCATTCTCAAGGGGTCGATCAACATTTCTTCAGGGATGTTTTTAGCTGGTCTTTGTATCACTTCTTCTGACCAGCTGCAGACCGGTGGCCCAGCTGAAGCTGTAGGCATTCACAACTGCGGCAAGGATGGTTTTCAGGTCTGGTTGTGTCAGCTACAAGAGCGCAGTCATCAGTGTACTGCAGCTCAATTTGCTGATACCTTGGTGGTTGCCTGGAACCTTCGAATGTTGAAAAGGTTTCCATCTAGCCTAAAGTCTATTGTGATCCCAATGAAATTGTAACATTGGAACTACTGCCTTCCAGATCTTTATGACAAAGCTTTCTGACACATAGGAGGAAAATGTTGAAGAGTACCCATGCTAGCAAACACCCCTGCCTCACTCCAGTGCATACATTAAAGGGTGCTGATTCCTGTCCACTTATGGCCACCCGTGTCACCAGCCCATCATGGAACTGTGACAGAATGTTTACAAATTTGCTCGGAAAACCAAACTTTCTCAGGATTTTCCAAAGTAGCTCTCGATTCACAGTGTCAAAAGCTTTGGAGAGGTCGACAAAAGCTATGAAAAGGTCCTGATGTTGTTCATGGCACTTTTCTAGTAGCTGTCTTACTGTGAAAATCATAACCACAGTACTCCTGTTCATCCTGAAACCGCACTGTGACTCTGGCAGCAGATGTTCTGTCAAGTGCTTCACCATCCTGCATAGCATGACCTTTGCTAGGACCTTGCCTGCAATAGCTACAAGGGATATGCTCCGACTGTTGCCGCAGATGGACTTGTCACCCCTGTTTTTGTACAAGGTGACAATTTTAGCATCCCTCCGTTGTTGAGGGATACTCTCCTGGTCCCAGACCTGCAGGATGTACTGATAGATCATTCTGGTGCACAAGTGTCCTCCCTGTTTTAGGAGTTCTGTTGAGATGCCATCACTGCCAGGGGACTTACTGTTCTTGAGGGAGATGATGGCTGAAAGTACTTCTTGAGAAGTTGGTGAGTGGTCAAAGTCTGGGATGGGCAGATGAATTGGCAGCTCTTTCAGGATGGATTGATCAGTTGGTGAGTGCTGGTTAAGTAGGGCTTCAAAATGTTCAGCCCACCTTGCCAGGATCCACTTTTGGTCTTTCAGGGTTGTCAGTCCATCTGCTGATTTAAGGGTGATAGAGCAGTTCCTATGGCCATATATAGTCTTTATAGAGTTGTAGAAGTTGGTCATATCATTTTTGTCAGCATATGATTGAATCTGATGAGCTTTGTTCATCCACCATGTATTTTGCCGAGTGCGCAAGGTTGTTTGTACCTCCTTACGTGCTGTTTGCCACTGCTGCCAAAGGATGGTGGTTTCAGGGCAGTTGAGAGTAGACCTGTGTGCCCTGCACATGGTTTCCAGCAGGGATGTGATGGTGTCAGAGTTCTCGTCGAACCAGTCTTGATGTTTTCTGGCTCTGTAGCCTATAGAGTCGACTGCAGCTTGATGTAGCAGTGAGGTTTTTTTTTTCTTCTTTTTTTTTCTTCCAATTTTCCCCCCTTTTCTCCCCAATTGTATCTGGCCAATTACCCCACTCTTTTTGAGCCATCCCGGTCGCTGCTCCACCCCCTCTCTGCCGATCCGGGGAGCGCCCCGACCAACCAGAGGAGGCACTACTGCAGCGACCAGGACACATACCCATGTCCGATTTCCCACCTGCAGACATGGCCAATTGTGTCTGTAGAGATGCCCGACCAAGCTGGAGGTAACACGGGGATTCGAACCACCGACCCCCGTGTTGGTAGGCAACGGAATAGACCGCTATGCTACCCGGGTGCCCATCGCAGTGAGGTTAGGAAGGTCCATTGTTGATCCATGTAATTGTCAGAATTCAGAATGGCCTCAAACTCTAGTGCCATTGTGCCTACAGAGTGACAGAACTCACTCTGTGCTGGGGCTGACTTCAATTTAGCACAGTTCAGTTGCTTTTTTATGAGTATCTTGAGATGCTGTGGGGGACGCACTTTAATGTGGAGTTTGGTCATGATCAGGTGGTGATCCGTTCAGCATTCTGCACCTCTCATGGCCCGGGTTAGCAAGACATCACTAGTGTCATTAATTCTGGTTATGATATAATCAATTAGGTGCCAGTGTTTAGATTGTGGGTGCATCCAGGATGTTTTGTATTTGGTCTTCTGCTAAAACAGTGTGTTTGTAATGTGAGGCCATGCTGTGCAGAGTGTTAGCAGCCTCAGACCATTTGCATTTACCTGACCAACACCATGCCTACCCAATACTCCAATCCATATACCGTTGTTCTTCCCTACCCTAGCATTAACATCTCCCAGAAGAAGGATATTGTCCTTGTTTGGGGTATGAGGAATGGCCTCATCTAGTTGCTGGTAGAAGCTGTCCTTCACACCATTGTCAAATGGTAATGCTGGCGCATATGCACTTAACATAGTGGCATAGCGTGCCTTTGCTAGGGGGATACGGAGGGTCATTAGCCTCTCACTTAGTCCAGCGGGTGTTTCAGTGAGGCTCGGTAGAATGCTGTTCTTGGTTGCCAGTCCAACACCATGCTGATGTTGTCTGCCAGCGGGATAGCCTCACCAGAAAAAGGTGTAACCTCCTCCTTCCTCTCTCAGGGAGCCTTCACCCAGGAGCGTGGTTTTGCTGAGAGCAGCGATGTTCACCTTGTAGTGTCTTAGTTCCTCAGCAATCAGTGCAGTCCTTCGATGCGTTCTGTTGCCATCATTATCAAGGAAAGTCCTAACATTCCATGTTGCCAGTTTGAATGGGATCATCTTCTTGTTTTTACCGCAGGGTGGAATTCCCAGTAGGCATGGTAACCTACCCAGGAGGTGGTTGGTTGAGTGGACAATTTTTAGGCCACCTTTTCTAAGCCCCTCCCCTATTGGGGTTAGCAGTGTAGTCCTTAAATAAGGCTGCTCAGTCACACGGCGATCTGCCGAAACAGCTGCCACTCAATCCCAGCTGCTAGTGACCATATACCCTGTGCCGCTGATGTGCAGGGTTCTGGCTAGGTGCTCCCAGGCCATTGTACCCTGCTCTCGTCGCTAGACACCCCAACACCACCAGACTTCAACCAGATGTAAGGCTAGATATTGTACACCATGATCAGAGGTGGAGACCTACGCAAGGAGGTTTTATAGAGTGACAAAGGGGGTGTGCAGTCCTCAGTAGCACTGTCTTTGCCATGACAGGTTGGTCCTGGTGGCAAGGGCTTTTACCCAGGATGACCAGTCACCCGTCATGACTGCAGGAGGCTGCTGGTAACTCCAGACTGTTGAAGAACTGCCTAATGTGTGCTGCCAAACATTTTGCTTTTCTCTCAGGGTGTGCTCTCCAAGCCTTTGTCTCAATAGACTTCCCACAAGGCAGCAGGGCATTGGTTGGCCATGAACAGCCTCTGGGGACCACTGCAGCTCTGAAATCCCCTACCAAGTTAGCTCAAGGTCACGAGGCGTCCAGTTACTGTGTGTGGCCACATGGATGCCTGACAGAGGTCTTGGTGAAGGAGAGGCTATGTACTGGTGGGGGAAGGCTTACGCACTGGGCTGCTTCCTTGTTCACCACAAGGGTTAGCCAGCGGCAGCAAGCTGTAAACAAGAGGTTAGAAAAGCAGGCGGTAAGCAAGCATGCATCTTCCCTGTAACTACTGCACTACTGCACTAGATGCATCACATCACCCTGTGCGAAACACACACACACTTGAGTGCACACTTTGTAATAGCCATTATTCAGCTAAGATGGCCATCCATAGAGAGTAGTTGTATCAGGCCAGAGATCCTGTCATTAGCTTTTTCTGTGCCACTTGTGTTCTGAATGTCTGGTCTTCCTCTCTGAATGTCTCTACATGTAGCTCTCTCTCTCTCTCTCTCTCTCTCTCTCTCTCTCTCTCTCTCTCTCTCTCTCTCTCTCTCTCTCTATCTCTCTCTCTCTCTCTCTCTCTCTCTCTCTCTCTCTATAGAATGATGTGTGTAACAGTACACAAAAATCACAGTTCGGTACATACCTCAGTTTCGAAGTCACAGTTTGGTGCGTTTTTGGTACAGCAAGCAAAACATACGATGGCTTTTTTTTCTTTTTCTTTAACAGTGGTTTACAGAACAAACCAGGGTGTTGCTCTGTATTTCGTAAATAAAAAAGTCTTTCAGTGCTGCTGCAACTGGCTGCAACCTACTGATAAAAAAAGTAAAATTTACATAAAAGTAAAATCAAAATATATGTTCTCTCAAATAAATGAAAAATCTAATAAAATAAACATCCATTAAGGTGCAGCATTTGGAAAATTAGCTGTGCTTGTACTGTACTAGCTCTTCAAGCTCTGTTTTATCTGCGTTCACCATCAGTATGAGGCTGCACTGTGGTAAATTACCAGCTATCGCTTTGTGGCTAGTGTGTGTGTGTGTGTGTGTGTGTCTTAGTGGGGGGGCTGAACCTACAACATCCGACCCTTTGCGAAAGTTGCAAGGGGGGAAACTCAGAGTTTTAAATTCCGCACACATCCAAAAGTTCCACACGTGCAGTGGTTGAAACATGGTTGCATTGGTTCGATACACGTGTCCCGAACTAAAAGACCCATACCGAACATTTACGGTACAAATACATTACACCCCTACTTAAAATTTACTTACACGTTATTACACTTATACACATACACCATATTCACCTCTATTCTTTTACACACAACACTACCCTCTCCCTCTTTCCATCTATGTGTATTTCACACACACACACACACACACACACACAGAGCTGGCTGCTCCTTGCCTCTACTTGAGCAACAAGGCATCCCCTATTCTCTCTGTTCTCTCCATTCTCTGTGAGCTATAAAGCACTGCCTCAGGGCAGGTGCGGTGGCCTTGTTAGACGTTCATGACCACACCATTTACTCTCTGCACACACACAGCTTCTGGGCCTCTCACAATATAGACTCTGTCATTGTGGCAGTGCATAAAGGTCCTCTCAGTCATCCGGTCACAGTTACAATAGTTTAGACTGGAAGCTCATCTCTGTGATTTAAATTGAGTTGAAATACAGAAGCACTTCATTCTTCAAGTACAATAAATGCACAGTTATTTGGGCAGGAACATCTCAAAGAGCTCCCATGTTGATGTTGGTCCCCTACAGGATGCACTGCACAGGGACAGCAGGATATCTCATTCAATGCAAGCGGACAGCAAAGGACTAGGACATAGAAAAAAATAAAATAAAAAACCCCCACCTTTTACTAATATGCATGTTCAGGCACCACAGACTGAAGCAGAAGCTCATTCAAAGAGTTCCTTGCAAACTCAAAGAAGTGAGGAGTGCTAGCACTTAAACATTGTCATAATAAATGTGACAAATGATCCCTTGCCCCTTCAACTATCGTGCATGATACAGATTTGTTGGTTTAAGAAGTAAAAGGCCATCCAGACCAAGAACGGTAACTATAACGGTAACTATGACGATAACGATGGGAGCATCCACACTGATGAACGATGACGTTCTGGAAACAGTGGCGCCGAGCACATGCTGCACGCTCCAGCTGTGTCGGCAGCTTGGGAAAATGGGTATTTATAGATATTGGATGAATGACCTGTTACTGCTGTACGTTGCACAGAAAAAGAAAACCAGAAGGGTCTGGATTCACAAAATGCTTCAAATACGAGAGGAGTTAGGAGACTCCAATTCTGTGGTACGAGAGTTGATGTCTTTTTGAAGACACATTTTATTCATACTTTCATATGAGCCAACGTCAATTTGATGGTATCCTTTATAAACACTTAAAACACGATGCATTGTTGTTTTTTTAATCTGAATAACGAGTCTCTCTGCAACGTCATCTGCCATGTTGAACGTGATGCCCTGTATAGTCATTCCTGTACATATTTGGATGGATTTTGATTGGCTGTCAGTGTTTCTATCGTTCATCAAATCACTCTGAAAGGGATCCCAATGATATCATACACCACTGTCATTGTTGTTATCATTGTGGTGTGGACCCCAGTGTCCACTTGAGTTAGAACGCCCCCCCCCCCCCCGTTCCTCCCAATTGTACCCGGCCAATTACTCCATTGTTCCGAGCCGTCCCGGTCGTTACTTCATCCTCTCTGCCAATTCAGGGAGGGCTGCAGACTACCACATCCCTCCTCCGATACATGTGGAGTCACCAGCCGCTTCTTTTCCCCTGACAGTAAGGAGTTTCACCAGGGGGACATAGTGCATGGGAGGATCACGTTATTCTCCCCAGTTCCCCCTTCCCCCTGAACAGGCGCCCCAACCAACCAGATGAGGCACTAGTGCAATGACCAGGACACATACTCACATCCAGCTTCCCCACCCGCAGACACAGCCAATTGTGTCTGTAAGGACGCTGATCAAGCCGGAGGTAACACGGGGATTCGAACCGGCAATCCCCGTGTTGGTAGGCAACAGAATAGACCACTAGTTAGAATGATTTTTAAAACAATATATTTGTAGTTATCATTATAGTTTTTGTACTTGGTGTGGACGGCCCTTAAGAGGCAGGGATAAAAAAAAAAAATTCTCCTTTTCTCTTTGATGAAAAAAAATCTTGCTTTTTCTCTCCTCGCTCTCTTTTTTATTATCTCATCTTCTCCATTTTTGCCCCCCCCCCACTCAAACCCTTCACTCTTGCCCACCTCCCCGTTACCACCTCATCCTCTATTCTCTGTTCTCTCTAACACCATTTCATTGCTTCTCTCCCTCCTCTCTCACTCCCCGGCCCTGAGGCCTCCGCTTGCAACGTTACAGATATCATCAGCCTCACTTTGTGGTCGGAGATTATCTGGGCTTTAAAGACACGTCGCTACATCGGTATTTTGTATATATTTCTCGGCATGCAAGAAAGAGAACTATTAGGTATTAGATTGCTATTGTAGGGTACAGTTTCTCTGATTATCTGCTTTGTTCTTCAAAATGTTGTGCTTCAAAATGCCCCCACAGTGTCACCAGTGGCTTTCTATGGGCTGCAGAGAGAGGGAGGGAGGGAGAGAGAGAGAGAGATTTTTTTTTTTTTTTTTTAAAAGTGACGTTTATTTTAGAAAAATACAATCATATTCAAACCACGAGCCAAGAAATAAATTGCGTAGAAAATAAAAGGTAAATCACATCAATTCTCCAGAAAAAACAAGTTGGTCATCTTTTACTGAGCACAACACTTCCCTGTAAGCCCAGATAGCACTGAATTGCTGGGTATCTTTCATTTCTTTGTAATAATTGAAATCAAGAATCATCCTGGCTTTTACCATTCTAGTAAACAGCAGCTTTACATCAGTGTCTACTGAGTCTTCTATCTTTCTTTTTCTGCTTACATATATGGCCAGTTTCGCTTGTCCCAGGATGAAATTCATCAGTTGACATTTGTCTTTCACAGTACGTTTATACACAAACCCCAGAATGAAAGTGTGCTTGGAGAAAACCTCCCCTACCTTGCTGAATAAACTCTCCAACAACATCAACAGTGGTACCAGGCGCACGCACTCCAGGTAACAGTGGAAAACAGTTTCTTTGTAAGGGCAAAAAATACATTTATCACTCACACCCTGACCAATAACAGAGAGAAAAGCATTAACTGCTACTATCCCATGCACAATCCTCCACTGCAAGTCAGCAACCTTCTTTGTTAATGGCGGTTTATATAAACCCCTCCAAGCAGGTCTGACATCGACTCCCAAGCCCAGATGACTTCGCCAAGGTGTGTCGACTCGGTCGTGTAGTTTACCCTTGTTTAGACATTTAACCATCGTTCCATACAGTAATTTGCCTTTTGCTTCTTCTAAATTTAGAAAAGTACTTCTCTTCTCAGAAAAAAAAAAACCTGAACAGTCATCAAAGCTGGGACGAATACTTAAACAAGGAAAAGGATCATCTACATTAGGCACGATCAAACCATTGCTGTATTCATTTAACAGGACGGATTCATGTCTCGTCAGACAGCGTTTCCAGTGTTCAAGCAGCCTGTTGATGATCCTCACAGAACGCACTCCCAGACCAGCCGCAAGAGCAGCTGCATTGCACAAGTCAGGTCCAGCAGTGTGCACCACCGATCCAAGGGTTAGAAAACCTGCTCTGCAAAACACTTCTGTGACTGCCGATCCTGCCCAGCAGGGTGTGTTCAGACGTCCTCCATGCACCACAGGCTCCCTCAACAACCAGTACAGGGAGTCGCATTGCTTTGTCCTCTCTTTCACCACCATCTTCCACACTGTGAAGACACCGCGGTAGAAAGGTGGCAGGGTTTGAAACTTCACAGTCTTCAAATCCATGAGGAACAGTGAGTCATGCAGTCCCAAACCACCAAACTTCTGCAACACTATGTGTGCCAGTGGTCTCCACACTAGGTCTTTCGGGCCATAAAGCAGTCTCTGGAGGAATTGAAGGCGGAACGCAGCGCCTCTACTGGCCAAATGTGCAAGTCCTTGTCCTCCTTCCTCCTTCGGGAGAAAAAGGACAGCCTGGGGAATCCAATGTAAATTATCCCAAAAAAAATCAACTAAAACAGCTTGAATTCTTGCAAGTAAATTTGGAGGGGGGTCAACACAAACTAATCTGTGCCATAATGAGGAGGATACTAGATTGTTGATTACAAGCGTCCTCCCTCTGTAAGACATGCTTGGCAGGAGCCACTTCCACCTTTTAAGCCGGCCTTCTATTTTTTCTAAAATGTTCTCCCAGTTCTTTTCTAACACAGATTCTTCACCCAAATAAACTCCCAAGTACTTTATCCCTCCTTTTTTCCAAATCAGCCCTCCCGGTAGAACTAAATTGTCAAGTGGCCTTTTCCCAACCATCACGGCTTCACTTTTTTCCCAGTTTACCTTAGCAGATGACAAACTATTGAAAAGACATACAGTCCCCTCCAAGGTATCAATATCACTCTGTTTGTTAATCATTATCATAGCATATGCATATGCTGAGACCTTCACAGCTGTGGTACAACCTGGGAAAAAAACACCTGAGAGTTTTTCCCTGAGTTTGTGAAGGAAAGGCTCAATGGAAAGGGAGTACAGCATTCCAGAGAGTGCGCATCCTTGACGTACTCCCCTCTGTACAATGAAAGGTGCAGCCAAACCACCATTGATTTTTAGTATACTCACAATGTCACGGTACAGTACCTGGATCTTGGCTATGAAACCTGGGCTGAACCCAAAGGCATTTAGCGTCTGCCACAGGTACTTGTGTTCAACCCGGTCAAAAGCCTTTTCCTGGTCTATGGAAATGAGACCAGTATCTACACCCAATGACCCAGAGAGTTCCAAAACGTGCCCAATTAGTGTGATATTGTCACTTATTAACCTGCCGGGCACACAGTAAGTCTGGTCAACATGAATGGCCTTACGCATCACCTCTCTAAGTCTAGAGGCTAAAACTTTAGAGAGGATTTTATAGTCCCCACACAGCAGAGATACAGGTCTCCTGTTCTTCAGGTCTTGTAGATCCCCCTTTTTCGGCAGCAAAGTGATAACTGCCCTTCTACAGCTCAGCGGTAGCTGTCCTCTGCACAAACTGTCCTGAAGCACCTCCAGCAAATCTTTGCCGACCACAGACCAGAAAGACTTATAAAATTCAACGGGCAGGCCATCAATGCCAGGTGCTTTACAATTGCCCAGGCTCATGAGAGCAGTGTACAGTTCATTCAGAGACAGTTCTGCATCTAACACCGCATTGGTATCACCGTCCACCTGAGGAAGCCCAGCATAAAAAGAACTGGCCAACTCTGCATCCTCCACAAATTCACTTTTAAACAGGTCGTTGTAGAAGGAGGTGGCATATCTGCGGATCTCAGGGGTTCCCGTTATTGTGGTTCCATCGCCAGAGCGTAACGAATGAATGATCTTCCTCTGACCATTCCTTCGCTCCAAACCAAAAAAAAACTGTGATGGGGCATCCATTTGAGACACATTCATGAAACGTGAACGGACCAGAGCTCCCTGTGCTGTAGTGCCCAACAGGTTGGCTAAGGCAGCCTTTTTAGCTTTAAGGGCTTCAATATGCCCTTGATTTCTTGTAGAATCCACTAAACCCTGTAACTCTACTACTTCAATCTCCAGTTCTTTAAGAGATCTGGTAATGTACTTGGTGACATTGCGAGTATACTCCTGACATAATTGTCTTATCTTGCTCTTTCCTACATCCCACCATTGCTGTAATGAAGAAAAAGTGGTCTTGCTTTTTCCATGCGAAGCCCAAAGAAACTCAACAGCCTCTCTGAAAGTTCTATCATGTAGAAGACCAGTGTTAAAATGCCAATATGCACTCCGTACTTTAACATGCTGAATGAAAAAAGAGCACTGAACAAGACAATGGTCAGAAAAACCAACAGGAGTTATTTGACTTGATTTAAAGATACCAAAATTATGTTTGAAGCAATAAAAACGATCAAGTCTGGCCAGAGATAAATTATCCTTGGAGTGACTCCACGTGTACTGCCTGTCACTCTTGTAAAAACCTCTCCAAACATCCTGTAGGCCATGGGTTTCAATCAACCGCTTAAGTTTAGCAGATGAAGCGGGATGAGGCTCTAGATGGTTCCTGTCTAGTTTGGCATTTTCCGTGCAATTGAAATCACCTCCCAGAAACAAAAAGAAATCGGTACAATGGTGAATTACATCACATAAGGTGTTCAGCAGTCTCATTCTCTCAACGCCCGAAACTGGGGCATAAACATTCACAAAAATCAATTTCGCACCCTCATATTGTACTGTGACTTTTAGAATGTGACCATACACTATCTCTTCTACCTCAGAAGAAGAGGGACTGAAACCCTTAGAGAAAAGCACACCAACGCCGCCACTGTTAGTTAATTTGTGGCTTAGGAAGACCTCCCCAGGCCACTCCTTCTTCCAGTCACTTTCATTCACAGTGTCACTGTGAGTTTCTTGAATAAAGACCACATCCAACCCTTTCAATTCTACCAACTTGAAGAGAGAAGCTCTCTTCACATCGCTCCTGGCGCCATTTAGGTTTAAAGACCCTATCTTCAAATCAGCCATGAAAGGGAAAGAAGTTGTCTCTGCAACAAGAAAAGCACATACAAACAATATGAGGAGAACAAACTTTGTCTTAATCATCACTGATTAATTGTGCCTTGACTTTTGTCGTGATTTTGGTCAGTGAAAGCCCCCTCTTCCTTACTCAGTCGTGCCACAGACCTGACGAAAGATCTCAAATCGGGGAAGAACTGTTCGGTTTTAACCGCCCTTTGCCCTTTAGTGTCAGTTAAAAATTTCCTAATTGTCTCGAGGGGATAAAAAATGGTTTCATCCTCTTGTGATGGTGTCCACTCACTTTCCTCATCCGATGAATCATCCAACACTTTCTTGGCCTTGGCACTACCCTGCTCTTTGTCAGACATTTTCCTTTTACTGCGTTTAGCTGTTAAACCAGTCTCCTCCGTAAACATGGTGCCATCTACCAGTTCCTCACTGACCACACTTTCCACACTCTGACCACAGTTCATTTTACCTTTATCACATTTCCTTTCCTCTGCCAGCGTACATTTTTCCGGTTTCTCTGGTCTGGGCATTATCGGCATCATTTCGACTCGTAGCTTGGTCCTGTTCCTCACTCTGCTCCCTGTCCTGCGTGTCTGCCTCGGTCTCCTCTACTTTCTCTGCGGACTGCTCTGCACCGGGCGAGTCAGACTCGGCTTCGGGCTGCGGCGCGTCGGGCTGCGGCGCTTCGGGCTGCGGCGCCTCGGGCCGCGACGCGTCGGGCCGCGGCGCTTCAGGCAGGTTCGAGCTGGTCTGCTGTCCGGCCTCAGGGCAAGACCGAACCACATGTCCTTCTGCACCGCAACCGAAGCATTTCATCGTCTCAGAGGTGGCAAACACGGTATAACTAAAACCGTCCACTTTGAACGTGAAAGTCAGGTTTAAATCGCCCGTGTTGTCCTTAAGGATCATGAACGCCTGTCTTCTGTGACACACAACGTGTCTTAGTTTTGGCGACTTGGACCCCAGCAGAACCAATTTAATGGGGGACACCAGCTGCCCGAAACGCGACAGCTCCGTGGCCAACACTTCGTTCTTATTGAACGGAGGCGCGTTTGAAATAGTGACCTTCTTTGCCATGTTCACCAGCGGGAGAACAGGGGTGAAAGAGTCGCGAATCACGACGCCATTTTCCACAACTTTTCCAACTTTGGCCACGTCATCTAAGAAAATGACAACAGCTTTGTTCATACGCGAAGCAGACTTCACACTTTCAAACCCGACAACCTCTCCGACAGCATAGCTGGCCTCCTCCACTGAACAGCCGACACTCGGCAATATCTTAACCGCATGACGGC
>NC_079213.1:90875186-90958262 GCF_029633865.1 Lampris incognitus | reverse complement strand
AATCCAAAACTACATTTTCAGGCCTTGCAGCATACCGAGTTACTCTTGACAAATCCCTGCTCACAATAAAGAAATGGGCAGTGTGATATACATTTAGCATTCACAGCACACAGAAGAGATTTTAATTACATGGTTTTTACATTTTATAGATGGACTCATCAGCGCAGTTGAGATATTGACTGATGATGTGGCAAAACCTCAGCATTCTCAGACAGTTGTTTGGAATATGGTAACGTCTCTGAGTTTTCAGTCATCCCTGGTATCTGCTGAATGTTGATGAGGAAATTTAAGGAAGCCAATGATCCCCCCCCCTTTAGTGTGCAATGTTTCAGTGTGGGGAGCAAAGCCTCACACCACAAGCTTCACCTTTTGTTTATATCAATGGAGACGGATGTGATATCTGAGATGAGAGATATGTCTGAGGCTGCGGCGATCGATATTCTCCCATTTGACTAGTGGACGATCAGGGATCAATATTTCCAAAAGAAAAAAAAAAGAAAAAGAAAAAATTGCTGGCAGAGGTGTCATGTCAGTCTTTACATGTAGGTGGGAGAGTCTTACCCCTCCCCTCTATCGTTAGCTTGTGTTTTCGCAGTAAAGGGAGCCATTAAGCTCAACTTTCATGTCAGCACATTGCCCAGCATGTTGTCATGATGCATGATCCTAGGTTTGACTCTCATAATAATTTGTAACGCTAATTTATCAGGTCCTTTCAAAGTAATGTAGTCCTTGGTGTAATCTTATATCCAAGACATCCGCCAGAACCTCGAGAGCAGACTTTCTTATCTTGCGTTTTGCATGGGGAGCCACCATCAGAATGAAATCCCTTAAATTCGGGAAATGCTACGACCACATTGTGCTAACCAAGCTGTATAGAACCACAGCTGAGGAACCGGTCGACTAAGGGAAAATAATATGTCTAGAATTAGTGGTGGGGGGGGGTAAATCTGTATTTCCGCTCATCAGCAGATGTAAAGCTATGGCCACCAATTTGGAAAGACAGGAGGCCTGACATCCTGACATTACACACTGATGTTATTCAGCACCACTTTTCTGTATTGTTTTTACACCGAACATCCTTCTTACAGTACAGTAGTAACACCCACTTTGAAATCTGGAAGCTGTCCACAGTCGTCTACCGCCAGATCAGTTTGGGGTACGCTACCTCACTCAAGGGCACCTTGACAGTAGTGATTACGGGCATGGAGGGTATTGCTCTTCCACTACGCTGGCCTAGTTTTCCTTCTTTCTGTCATTCTTTCTTTCTTTTTCTTTCTTTCTAGAAGGTTTGGGGGATTTTAACTAGTGACCTCTGGGTCATGGCCCTCGCCTCTCAAACCTGTAGGCTCACACCCAGCCTCTGAGTAATTTCATCATTCAGCTGTCTGAGCGGCGCCCCAGCTTACAACTTGCATGGTAAAGACTCCCTTTGTGGGAACAGGAACAACCCAGGCCTACCTGCCTGCCTCACAGCTATTTCTGCCGCCCTGCGTGGATCAAACACAGATGAAGTCCCATAGGGCACACCACCCCCGTGCCTCATGTGCACACGTGATGATGGAGGTTTGCAAGGGCTGTTGATGTCCATCAGAAGTCCATTAGGCATCGGAGCACGTTTGTAGATGTGGTGGAAACCCTGGCATCTGAGACCCCGCCCCCTCTTTTTTTTTCTCTCCCAATTGTACTTGGCCAATTACCTGACTCTTCCAAGCCATCCTGGTCACAACTCCACCCCCTCTGCCAATCCAGGGATGGCTGCAGACTACCACATGCCTCCTGGAGTCGCCAGCCGCTTCTTTTGACCTGACAGTGAGGCGTTTCGCCAGGGGGACGTAGCGCATGACAGGATCATGCTACCCCCCCCCAGTTCCCCCTCCCCCCAAAAAGGCTTCCTGACCGACCAGAGGAGGCACTAGTGCAGTGACCAGGACACATACCCACATCTGGCTTCCCACCCGCAGACATGGCCAGTTGTGTCTGTAGGGATGCCTGAGCAAGCCGGAGATAACACGGGGATTCAAACCAGTGATCCCCGTGTTGGTAGGCAACGGAATAGACTGCTATACTACCCGGACGCCCTGGCATCTGAGACTTTTGACAGGAAAGGCTATGCTTTACATTTTCTCTAATATAGCCGACCTACACTTTTTAACCAGCCAGCCATCTAAAAATGTAGTTGGTTTATAAAATAGTTAACAAAGGTTTTATTAGCAGCTTCTGTGGCCAGCAAACAAAATTTATCTTTTTTATTCTTTATTTTTTTTTGCTTTGCTTGTATTGCTTGCATCAGAAAAGCTTTGGAGTGGGTGAAGTGAAGTGAATTGGACACACATCGCTGCTATCCGCAGACGTTACTCTCACTTCTTCCCTACTCTCCCTCTTGCGGTTTTTTTTCTTTTAAATTTTCTCTCAGAAACACCTTCTGTAGCATATTTCAGTCTCTCTCTCGTGCTCTCTTCCTGGACAATAATGAATGCAGGAGCTCTCCTTCATGTGTATTTAGTGGAGCCCAGAGACCAGTGTCAGCCCACCGCCCCTTAATTATTAATCTTGTGTTAGGCGTTGGCCGTTTGATCGTCCACTCATATCTGCACGCTTTGGATTTAACAAGTTCCTCGAGAGACTCTCCTTCTCACTTTCTCTATCTTTCCACTGTATCTTTTGCTCCCCAATTTTTCTCGCCCTGTCTCCCCCTCAATGGCTTGCAGTCTCAAACCCGACCACCTCTGTCTACCGCCTCATCCGCCAAGAGATGAACAGAAATGCTAGGACCCTAGAGTATTTTTTGCGGACGATATAATCTCAAGTTACAGAACCGCAGGTACCATATATATTTAAATGGTGTTAAATGAAGTGCTGTAATATGACCCAATTCTTTGCAGCTTGCGTAATTGAAGATGGCAAGTTGGTCTAGTGGTTGGAGAGACTGTCATATAAGCGCAGAAAGTGCAGGTCCAACCTCGACTACGGTGATGTGTGTGCGATCATTAACACTCATGATCAAGACAAGGAACTCAAATTGCGTTTTCACTCCTTCAGTTTCTGTGAATGTGTGTTTGTTTGTGTGTTAGTGCCAGGGCTTCAACCAAATGAAGACAGCAGCCCTGGGAAGTGCTCCGTTATTCATTGCCCCCGTTAAATATTTCAGCTTGGCATTAGGGTTTCTTAGTGAGGATTGTCTGTTGTGTAATTATCCTGTTGTTACATGGACCGCTCCCTACCTCCTTCACTTTCCCTATGTTTGTCTCTCTCTCTCTCTCTCTCTCTCGCTCTCTGTCTGTCATTTTCTACACCAAGCCCGATGCAAGCTCACTCACTCACTCTCTCTCTAGCTTGCCGACTTTGTTGCAGAGACCTACAGTGCACAGTGGGTTTGGGGGAGTATTTGTGTGTGTGTGTGTGTGTGTGTGTGTGTGTGTGTGTGTGTGTGTGTGTGTGTGTGTGAGAGAGAGTGTGTGTGTGTGCGTGTGTGTGTGTGTGTGTGCGTGCGTGCGTGTGTGCGTGCGTGCGTGCGTGTGTGCGTGCGTGCGTGTTTGCATTTGACAGAGAAAGGAGGAAATGGGTGGGTTTGCGGACAGGCAGGTTTAAGAGCGCGATTGTAAATGCACCTTTTTTGTGTGGGTGCACGAGAGACAGGGTGCAAGAGACAAGGAGAGACAGCAGGACAGCAAAGGATAGGTTGTGTTTCAGAGTGCGTGTAGGCGAGCGGACATAGTATCTGCCTGGTCTTTCTGAAATGTATTTTACTTATTTAGTTCAATACTGTGTCTAATGGAACTGTGTCCAGCCTTACAACCCATGTCCCCTTACTTTTGCTAATGTCTCTCTCTCCGTTATCCCCCCCCACCCCCCCACAGCAGCACCACGGTTCACTAAAGTCCCCATCGACCAGATTGGCGTTTCAGGGGGTGTTGTCTCCTTCGTATGCCAGGCATCAGGTGACCCCAAACCGAGGGTGAGCTGGAACAAGAAGGGCAAGAAGGTCAACTCCCAACGCATAGAGGTGAGTTGCATTGCCCCACCTCTCACTACAGCGCCACTTTCATGTGTGGAGGGTTAATGGGCTTCAGTGCGTCTAACACTTCCATTTCAGTGGGAAGAAAATTAAATGTTTATTAGTATAAAAAAATATGGAACAAGTTGCTAAAACACAAAACAACTACACGTTTAATGTTACAGTTGACATAACATTTTTGAAATTATCATCATTTGCAGACAGATGTTACATAGCTGACCATCACATTCCTTCTGAGTCAAATTCCTTACAGCTTAATTAAAAAAAAAGATATATATATATCTTTTTTTTCATTATGTTTTTCCGCTACTGTCAGCACATATTTTACTGAACGCTGATCAAAATTGAACAATTTTTCAGCCTCTAATAGGAAGGTGAGCAGTGGCTTTCTTATACTGTAATTTATAAATAGTGTATTGGATGGTATATATTCATTTGAGGTCCAGTAACCTTGCCCACCTTTTAATTAATACATGCATGTGTAATGGTTTAGGAGAGACTGGCAGACGAGAACCCAGATGCACGACTCGGAGACCGGCAGGTTTAGGTCACAAAACAGTTAACTTTGGTCAGAAGGCAGGCGGAGGTCAGAATACCAGGAGATCGGTTTGATAGGCGACCAAGACAGATAAGGAGCAGGCCGAAGAAAAACAGAGTCCAGAAACACGGCAGGTCAGGCTGAAGGATCACCGGGAACCGCTGACGAGCTAGGCAGCAAACACAGGGAGATAATGATCTGGCAACCACTGGTGATTCAGTAAAGAAAGCTTATGGCTGAGGTCATGAACTAGAAGGACTGGTAGACGTTGTGACATGCGTGTATTTCAACCCTAGTTTTTCAGTTGTCAGCTGCTGAACAGCATCACTGGGGCAGGTGGGAATGGTTAGGTGCCTTGTTGAAGAGCATCTTGAGGGTAGATATCCATGAGACAACCCCCCCCCACCCCACCCTTTCCAGCGGTATGGTGGCGCAGTGGTTAGTGTGGTCGTCTCACAGCAAGAAGGTCCAGGGTTTGAGCCCTGGGGTAGTTCAAACTTTGGGGTCGTCCGGGGTCGTCCAGGGTCATCCTCTGTGTGGAGTTTGCATGTCTGATTCTGATTCCCCCTGTACCTGGGTGGGTTTCCTCCAGGTGCTCCGGTTTCCTCCCACAGTCCAAAGACATGTAGGTCAGGTGAATCAGCTGTACTAAATTGTCCCTTAGTGTGAATGTGGTGAATATGTGTGTGTGTGTGTGTGTGTGTGGGCCCTGTAATGGTCTAGCAGCCTGTCCAGAGTGTCTCCTCACCTGTCACTCAATAACTGCTGGGGTAGGCTCCAGCATCCCCGTGACCCTGAGAGCAGGATAAGCGGTTTGGATAATGGATGGATGGAAATTCCCTCCCCCTGCCCCCACTTTCCTTATCCAAGTCTGGGGTGTGAACCAGCCCCCTTCCAATCAGATGCCCGCTATGTCAACTAATCTTCCATGCAACCTGCCTCCCCACAAAAATCAAAAAACAAAACATGCACGATACCGTTATTTGGCGATGTAATGCTGAGCACCACTCCGCCTCTCACTTCCTGCCCGCTCTGCACTTGTGTGACTTGTCAGCTTGATACGCGGGTATCCGGTACGGCGTTTCCCGCGCTCAGCCTCCGCCAGTGTTTGTGTGTTATTTATAATGTTTGTTTGCTCTGTTCTCGGCGGGAGCCCCCATATGGTGTCTCTGAAAGTGTTGATTGATGCTTAGTGACTCTTGATTAAAAAGTTGCTCTTGTTAACGACGGCGGTGGCACGCCGGGGCAGACATGGGCGCCGCAGCTTCAAAACGACCATAGGGGAGGGAGGGTGGAAGCGAGGCATCTCGAAGGACGACAAAATAAAAAAGAACAAGGTTTGTTTGTGTGTTCCCCATCTGACACATGCAAATGAAAGGGCTGCGACAGGGGAGTTTGTGTGCGTGTGTGTGTGTGTGTGTGTTCAGCATTGAACCCGTGGTAGAACGGCTGATTTCTCTCCCTCAGTTTAGTGACTGAATTTGTAAAGAGGTTTTGAAGTAGTAGTTTATGTTTTTTTTTTCCTTCCGCCCTGCAGGCGCTTGCTTTGATATCAGTCTCGGCATCGTTCTTCTGCAGTGTTTTCAGCCCTAATTAGCAGCTGAGCTTTGGAGATTTGCGGCCGTGCACCATGCCACTCTCTTTTGACAACCTCTCGTTTACGCTTCAACAGCTGCGTTTTGCTCAAAGAACCCAAGTTGCCCGTCACAAATTAAGGTGATCTCAAAACTGGTTAGACATAGTGGACGGAGAGGGTGAATAAACGAGTAGACTTGTGTCCAACTGGCCAGAGACAGACGGAAGGCTTAACGTGCTCTCCACCACACCTTCCCACCATCCATCCGTTATCCAAGCCGCTTATCTGAATTCGGGTCACAGGAGTCTGGGGCATATCCCAGCAGTCAATGGGCGGCAAGTGGGAAGACACCTTGGACAGGCTGCCAGTCCATCACAGGGCACACACACACACACACACACAATTTAGTATGGCCGATTCACCCGACCTACATGTCTTTGGACTGTCCGAGGAAACTGGAGCACCCAGAGGAAACCCACGCAGACACAGGGAGAACATGCAAAATCCTCACAGAGGATGACCCGGGACGACCCCCAAGGTTGGACTACCCCGGGGTTCGAACCCAGGACCTTCTTGCTGTGAGGCGACCGCGCTAACCACTGCGCCACCCTCCCACCAAATGAAGACAAATCCTTTAGCAAACAGCGTCGACCATCCCTAATAAATGCAATAGCAAGTAAACAGGAATCGACTACCACAGCCACTGGTTTTTAAATAATGCAGTATTTAAACTGTTGAAAAATGTGATATGGGCTATTTTGAATCGATAAATGTGGTTTTAAAGGGGGACACAGCATCTTTTAGTCACTGATCAGCAAACCAGCCCATTGCAGCGTAACTTCCACTAGTCACAATCTCAGTCAAACTGAGATACTCTTTTGTTCAAGAGGCCTGTCACAACTGGCAGGTGATAGGCCTCCACTGTCAGGGTATTGTGGGGAGGACAATTTTGGAAGAAAAACATTTCTTTTTCTTAAAAACTACTCTGGTACTTGAATAATTTCCTAGATGAGGCTCGTTATTACAGCTTTGGGTAAAGCCATCGGCGCAGCCTTTCTACATTGCCATTAGCATTCTGTTCAACTCCCCTATTTCAAGCTGAGCTCAATTTATTTGTGAAGTGCATTTTAACAAACCATTTCATCACAAAAGGGCTTTACAGAGAACAAAGAGTGAAAATACAGACAAGAATAAAAGAGAAAAACAAGAGAGAAAAAAGATATTGCAAATATCAAGAGATGGGATCAGACTTGGAATGCGTAAGGAGTGTGTGTGTGTGTGTGTGTGTGTGTGTTTGTGTGTGTGTGTGTTTTCTCACAGCTGTGTCGTGGAAGGGCTGAAGGAGGCAACACAGGTTGTGCTATACTAATGTGCATATGTTGTTGCTCAGCCTTCTTCTCTATGTGTTTTCTTCCTCTACAGACCATTGAGTTTGATGAAGGTGCCGGTGCGGTGCTCCGGATCCAGCCTCTACGTGCACCGCGCGACGAGAACATCTACGAGTGTGTGGCCGAGAACAGCGAGGGCGAGATCACAGTCAACGCCAAGCTGTCCATCATCAGGGGTGAGTACAAGATAACTCCACATCCTACATTATCAGTAGACATAATAACGAGCATAGTACTCTGGTGCCTTATTGATCCCCATTGGTAAAATGCCCTTCTTCTTGCCCCTCGCCACAAGAAGGTGAGAGGACACGGTCAGCTACACTTGCCAGGCAAAGTGCTGCTGGAAATGGTCGGGAATAGGATGCATTTTGTTGGTATCCCAAGTCCTGATCATCACTTATATCACGCGGACATGGAATGAATGCCTTTTATAGGGGATCTGTCCACAAAACGGCCCCAATCAAAAGACTTTTTATAAAGAGCAGACGCTTGGTTTGACCATTTGGAAAACACATGGGAGCTGTGAACATATCATCATCATCTGCAGGGAAGGACAGCTGCATGAGGAGTTTGATTGGTATGTGTGCAGCGGATGATAGATATGTGAAGAATGAGAGAAAACATGCATATGTATACACACAGTCTCACACTACCACACAAATAACAAACACAGAAGCGATTGGGATGAAGCATTGACATTGTGTGGGATGCCTAAGACAGAATGTAAACTGAGATATGCTGAAAAGCTGGACTTTCAGAACCTTTAATGGATGGCTGAAGGGTGCAGAGATGCTGGTTTGTTGTGGGCAAAGTGAAGACATCACGAGCCCAAACTCTAAGGTCAAAGGAGATGATGGTATAAGTAGATAAGTAAGCAAGCACACACATTCCTTATGTCTCTTCTCCTGTACTCCTCTCCTGAACCTCTCTCTCACACCACTTCCCTCGCACACACAAGCAGACCCGCCCTCTTTTTGGCTCTTTCTTTCTTTCTTTCTTACTTTCTTTCTTTCTGCCTTCCTATCTGCCCCTCTCTCACTTACCCTACGTCATCTCTCAGAGTTGTACTCTCCCACCACCATCTGCCTTGTTTCCTGGGCTGGCTGGTTGGCTTGCTGGCTGGCAAATTCTCAGGCAGGCAGTTGCTAGAGGAGGAGGAGGAGGAGGAGATGGGGGCAGGAATAGGTGATCTGGCGCAGCTTCCTGGGTTAGTTATATTAAGCCACATTCACCACTACTCTGTTTCAAATCAGGCTTTGAAGAACCAAGCACCTTGGTACCTCACCAGAAGCAATACAAAACAGGCAGGCAAGACTGGGAAGGTATTAACTGTGGGAAGTGTGAGAACTGAGCACCATGCTGTACTCAGTGACCTCAGAATCTCTCTGCTTATGTGATAGCTTCACTTTGAGACATGCATAGCGAGGACTCCAATACATTGGGTTCAAACCCCAGGCCGTCCCAGTTCCTTTCTGTGTGGAGTTTGCATGTTCTTCCCGAGTCTGCGTGGGTTTTCTCCGGGTGCTCCAGTTTCCTCCCACCATCAAAGACATGCATGTTAGGGTTAATACTCCTGTCTGTCTCCCTGACCGAGGCATGGCAAGAAGAGCTGGAGTTGGCCCTCAGGCGCTGCACACTAGCTGCCCACTGCTTCCAGTGGGTGTTGGGATGGGTGAAATACAGAAAATGAATTTCTCCACAGGGATTAATAAAAGAACATCATCTTAATTCATTAAAAGTTGGAGTGTAGTACAACACATTACTGACTCAAGGTCAAAGTAATGTCTATTTTATTGAACTGCCCTTAGACAGATACATTATAAAGTGCCTTATAAGGAAAGAGAGCAGAAAATACATTTATAAAAAAACAGCAACCACAAAATAGACTCGAGGAGTGCAGACTCCGAAGAGTGCAGATCTCCACCAGGCGTACATATTCCCCTCTCCTCCGATGCTCAGAAAAACCAGGTTTTTTCCTGCCATTACAAGACTTTTGTGCAGCGCCCAAGTCGATTGAATGGGAAGTATGAGGGAAAAAAAATCTGCTAATATGAAGCGCTCAAGCTCATAAATCTACCTGATAAAAACGTTTTGCCTGTCAGTCTGTGGATGTGCAGCCTCCTGGGTGGACCCTCACAGGAAAGGGACCAAATCTGACCTGAAATGACAGGGATCAGGCTATCATAATTTCAAACCCCTCATTAAACGACTTCAAATGTGTATAAACATTGTGGTTGTCATAACATAAAATGAAAGAAGGTGAATGGCTTCTCCGCGGATCGACTTTGATTCATAAAACAGCGATAAGAAAACATAGCTCAGCCATGGGAAATGTTTTGTTCTAGCTACTGGGATTTCAAGAGTAGGATTAATCACAGTCCCAGCTGATTCAAAGCTGGGACTGTGATTAATCCTACTCTTGAAATTGTATTTTTATAGCGGTGTTTTAACATTGGAGACTATGGCACTTCCGTGTGGTGGCTAGGTGAATAAAGTGAATTATTTTGGGTCATCCAGTGCTCATCCAGTTCTCCCGTGCTGAGATTTGCAGTGAGTGAGTGATTTGCTGGCTTGCGAAATACGATCGACTTCTCATTTACTTTCAAGACTCATACCAGGATACATGATGTTTTGGTTTTGCTGCTGTCGCTGCCTGATCAGACTCGACCGTAAATGTGAGTTGCACATGTGCATGGCTGACTGAAGGCTCGAATATACTCCCAAGCAGATGTGTACATGGACAGCTGCGGACACCACGGACGTGTAATAGTTCTGATTTTACTACTTTCTGGAGTCCGCTTGGAGGACGCATTCCACACATGCGCAGTAGATCGGTGTCTGATGCGTTTCCGTGCATAAAAACCAGCTTTTTCCTTGCCTTCACAAATTGGTCTCTTAAATATTTCCACTTCTGCCAACACACAGTTTCTTTGTTTCCCAAACTGGGCAGGTCCCTCCATGAATTGGTACACATTTGATGTTAGTATTGTTTTTATTTTTCTATCCCCGTTTCTCCCGAATTATACCCGTCCAATTACCCCACTCTTCTGACCCATCCCAGTCTCTGCTCCACCCCCTCTGCCAATCCAGAGAGGGCTGCAGACTACCACATGCCTCCTCTGATACATATGCAGTCGCCAGCCGCTTCTTTTCACCTGACAGTGAGGAGCTTAGCCAGGAGGATGTAGCGCGTGGGAGGATCATGCTATTCGCCCCCCGAACAGGCACTCCCGACTGACCAGAGGAGGTGCTAGTGCAGCGATCAGGACACATACCAACATCCGGTTTCCTGCCCGCAGACACCACCAATTGTGTCTGTAGGGACACCCGACCAAGCTGGAGGTAACACAGGGATTCGAACCGGCGATCCCCGTGTTGGTAGGCAACAGAGTAGACCGCTATACCACCCGGACGCTCTGTCTTTGTATTGTTTTAAAGAGGAATTGTATGGATGTGGGTAGAGACGGACCTCTTCACACAGTCTCTTTTCAAATTCAGCGTCCATTTTGGTTTCCATCGTATGCGCAGTCGGTGCCCTTATAGCACAGTGGCCACACAGTCACAAAATCTGGCCTGCATGCCAACAGCTGGGTGCAGACATCCATGGATTTGGGTAGTGACAAAATTTATGTCATGCGGACCCTTGTGTACAGACGCGGAAAGCATAATACCAGCTTCAGATCGGGCAGCGACAGAAAGCAGCGTCGGTCGAGCGAGCTAGCAAGTGAATGGAGAGAGGGAGCGGCAGTAGCGAAAAACAAACATTTTTCAATCACCGCAGCCACGAGAGATTCTTCATCATAACTGCACAAAAAAATGTTAGACCTATAGGTCCAGTAGTTTGAAAGACTAGCCTCGGACAGAGACACACATACACACACACACACACACACACACACACACGGACACATGCAACTAAACGCATTCACATCTCCAGGCTACCGCCTGGCGGAGATAAATATGGAACAAGTGCATCATATTTTCTGAGGTACAGGGCCAAAGCGTGTGTATGTGTGTGTGTGTGTGTGTGTGTGTGTGTGTGTGTGTGTGTGTGTGTGTGTGTGTGTGTGTGTGTGTGTGTGTGTGTGTGTGTGTGTGAGAGAGAGAGATTGTATGTTTGTCTGTCCCAGTGTACTCCTGGTATACACATGCACACATGTGCAGGTACGTTGGTGTCTACATGTGCCCAGGTAATAGCAGGACAGTTGGTAGGAGCAGGAGGTAAATAAATAGCAGCTGATAGCAACACAGCTTCATCCACGTCCCAGAGGAAGATAGGAGCTTGCTCAGGCAAGACTCAACTACAGAGGTGGTGTGGGGGGGCGGGAGGGTGGAAAAAAGTGCTGAGGGGTGGAAGAGCGAAGGAAAGGGGAGGCGAGGCGAGAGACAGGAGAAGAAGAGCAGCACCTCTCTATACTTATTCCATCTTTAATGAAGTTGGGCCCCTCTACATTAACCCAGCAGAGCAGGAGGGTTAGGGGGTGAGATAGGAGGAGACAGAATGGGAAAGAGAGAGAGTGAGAAAGAGAGGAGAGGAACGGAGAGAAGTGACAAAGGTCATAGACTCTCAGAGTTGATTCGGCGGAGGGAAAAGGCACAGACGAGGGAGAAGAGGGCTTTTTCGAAAGCAAGAGAGGGATGGTGAAAGAGAGCAACGGCAACCAGACCACAGGTGAGGGAGGAGGGAGAGACGAGCACAGGAAGACAGCACGGAGATACCGACGCCGAGCCAACAAGCAGGACAGCGGCGGGGGGGGGGGAATTATTGGCTCAAGATGAAGGATGACAACAGGGGTTTGGCAGATGATTGGCCAGGGGGGGGACAGGTGAAGAGGACAATAGGGAAACAAGGGATCTTGGAAGAGGGGCAGAGGATTATGGGATATGGGACAAGGCACGGGGGAGCCGTCTGCAGTAAACAAGAGAAGTGGTGGACAGGGATCTGGGGAGGCGGGAAATGGGTCGCTGCAACCGTACAGCAGCAAGACTTGGCCACCAACGCTCCGCGGAGCAATTTTGCAAGAAGATTCAATACAGGCTTACTCACAAACACACACAAACACGCGCACACACACAGGGTAACACACATAAGCCGAAACACTGACAAACTCTCAAGACATTTTGAACATGTGTGCAGATGTGTAAAAATCTGATGTGTAAGATGTAAATATGCATTTACAGTCATCCATGGAAGTGCACATATGCTGAGAGACAACTGTTAATGCACTTGTTCATGTGAAAACTAACAAACACATTTACAGCTCAAGTGTGTACATGTTAAACATAGTGGTAGGATCACCTGAAAACCAAGCATCTGCAAAAAAAGAAGGAAAAAACTTATTCAGCGAGGAAGCAGGGAGGGCGTCTGGGTGGTGTGGCAGTCTATTCCGTTGCCTACCAACACAGGGGTTGGCGGTTCAAATCCCCGTGTTACCTCCGGCTTGGTCAGGCGTCCCTACAGACATAATTGGCCGTGTCTGCGGGTGGGAAGCCTGGGCGTGGGTATGCACGCTGCTCGCTGCACTAGCGCCTCCTCTGGTCAGTCGCGGCGCCTGTTCGGGGGGGAGGAGGAACTGGGGGGGAATAGCGTGAGCCTCCCACACGCGGCTACTTCCCCCTGGTGAAACTCGTCACTGAGGACGCATGTGGTGGTCTGCAGAGGGGGTGGAGCAGAGATCGGGACAGCTCGCAAGAGTGGGGTAATTGGCCGAATATAGTTTGGGTGAAAAACGGGGGGGGGGGGGTAAAGAAGCAAAGGACACTTTGAGTCTTCTATCAGTTGAAGTCCTACATGAGTTGTAACTAGAGTGAAGAGGTCATGAAACTCACTCAACACTCATAAATTTTGGTAAACGTTCTAAGAAAACCAACAAAACGGCAGGATTTTTTTGTTGTTTTGTTTTTGTACACACGCTGCTACACACAGAGGAATGTGTCGCATACACAGTCATGCATCTGGAGCTGCATGTGTCCCAGTGTGAACTCATCTGCAGCGATGGCAGGTGGGCCCCGTTTGTCACTTCTGTGCAGAGGAACGGCAGCGTTCAGCATTCACGTACACACTCCCAACGAAGTCCCAGCCACATAAACGCTGACGCACGCACACCGGCGTGTGCGTGCATGCAGACACTCACGAGAACTTACATCAGCGCAAACATACTAGACGCGTCAACATAAACATAAGACACTTACTGAAGTTAAGAAGTGTGCACAGACACAAACAGAGTCTCAAACTGAGTATGCACACGGACACACTCGCTCTCTCCCCTCGCTGTCCACGCCTGCATATTAAGGAGCAGGCATGTACAGCTGTCTGTTGTCATGGGCCGACACAAACACGCGTTCACCTTGAATCAACTTAACCAGTCCCCTCAGTACCCTCCCCCTCCCCAAACCCATCACCTGTGTGCTTTTTCTACTATATTATGCAGCATTGTGACAATGACAGTTCCCCCCCCCCCCCCCCCACACACACACACAAACACACCCATATACACTTCCTGAATTCCCCCTTCTCTTCTGCTGTCCCGGGCTAGCATGGGGATGGGTGGTTGCGGAGCGTTTAGCATCGATCGTGACACCTCCCTGGCTGCTCCTCCGCTCCCTTGGCTGAATTTCTGAGATGGGGGCCATCTGGCTCGACCACGCAGCAGCTACAAAATAATTTACCAAAAAAAAAAGAAGGGGGAAAGAAAAATGTGCAGTTCTCCGTGAGTCCTTGAGAAGGGAATGAAATGTGTCCTCGCTGGCATCTGATGCAGCTCACGGCTTTTCAGCAGGGTTTTATCACAGGTGCATTTTTGTTTTTTCTTGTTGTTTTTGGGTTGTTGTTGTTGTTGTTGTTGTTGTTTTCCCCAGAGCGAGTTGTTATTTTTCTGTATCTGTAGGAAGAGGAGCGCACTGCTGGGCTGACGTCGCTCCATCTATGACCACAGAGTATTGGTGGTGCACCAGCTTCCTATGCAGTCCTCACTTCCCTGATTCCCTTTGGGTTCTTCAGGGAGTCAGTTGTCCGTCGCAAAAGAAAAAATACATGATGTGATTTCAACAAATTGTTTTGGAGAAGATGTTGAACAGAAGCAGGCTTCACTCCCTGCAGCGCCGCCGGGGATTTATTGAAACATTCAAATCAAGCCAACTGCTTTGACCCCCTGATCTGGCAGTCTTGGGAATCATATTTCATATTTATTTCTAATTGATAAATCTCTCTCTCTGTCTCTCTCTCTCTCCCTGTCTCTGTCGCTGTCTCTGTCTCTTTCTTTCTCTTCTCTCGCTGTCCCTCTCTGTCTCGATGTTTTTCTCTCACGCTATCTCTCCTGTTCTCTCCTGTTCTCTCTTGTCCTCTTTCTTTTCTTTCTTTAATTGTCTCCTTTACGCTCTTTCAGCTAGTTTGAATTTCATCCGGTTTAATGAAATCGAATTAAACAGAGTCGATAGAGTCAAAGCTAAATGTTCAAAACCAGTAAGCAACACCTAATAGATTCTAGCCACTGTCTTTTGTTCTCAATTTGAATTTCAATGAACTCTATTAGGGTGCTTTATGTGAACCTAATGGCAACGCAGAAATTAGGGAAAATGCAGAACCGCAGGTCTCCTTTAGTCTAGTCTAGTCTCCTATAGAAACACTTAGCTGTATATCAGTCTCTTCCACAACACACACACACACGTACTCTTGATGACCCAGAGGCCCAGCTCCAGTGTACTTCTGACACAGTTCAACTCTCAGGTTTGACCATCTGTGTCTGCTTGCCCCAGTGTAACAGACCTGGCCATGACCCTGGCTTGGCGTGCAAACACACGTAAACGCATACATACACACACACACACACACACACACACTTGCAACACTTCTCTACCATTCCCGCTTCTTTTCATGTGCCACTTTCTGCCAGGTGGAACCAATCAGTGCTCTCTCTCTGTCTCTCTTGCGCTCTCTCTCTCTCTCTTTGTCTCCTTGCTCTCTCTCTCTCTGTCTCTCTCTGGCACGCTACCTCCCTTTTTTCAAGGCTTCCCGAACACCTCCCTGTTTGTGTCGCTGTCTTGAACCTGCCCAGTTCTGTATTTCTTAGTCTCGCTCTGTTCTTGTTCCATCTCTTCCTCATCCTGTTCCCTTCTATCCATGCCCACTTGCCAGCTTTTAATTCTTTACGTCATGTTTCATTGTCTTTTATTGTAATTACTGTTTTTATTTCACCCTCCCTCTCTTTGTCATCTCTAACCCCCTCCCCCCTCCTTTTTTTCGGCGCTCCCCTACCGTCCCCTCTCTGTCTTGGCTTGCCGGGGGCTCTTCTTAATGAGCGCCCGGTGTTGGCTGCAGGAGGCGGGCCATAGCATGCCGTCCATTTGATCAGGCTGCCTGCTAATTGGCTGTTGTCCTGGAGGAGCAGGAAGTAGTCACTTTTAATAGGATAGGGGTGATACACACATACACAAAACACACACAATCCTCTCACATGGCCACACACATCAGTGCATGCATAAATACGGGCAAATGCAGTAGTTACACAGACATTTGTAGCAACATCCCTGCACATTACGCAATATAATGTGCTTTGTGTACACAAACACAAAGATTAAAAAAAAGCCTCCTTCATAGAAAGAAATGCGCACATGTGCACTTTGTCCCCGGCTCGCACATATCCATCCCTATGCATACGTATAGATCCATGGATGCCCCACCCAACAAGAAGAGCCACAGCACTGCAGGGTGGACCTCCTCTGATGAAGTAGAGGGAAAGTAAGAGAGAGGTGGGGGCAGGGAGGGAGAAAGCAATCAGCCTCCAAGCTAGCCTCCGCACAAAAAATACTCCGCAAAAAGCATGTCTACAGCTGACCTCTATTTTCCATGATTTAGAAAAGAACATAGATAAATAACAAAGCAGAGGCTGGAGAGCGCAGAAGAAAGAGAGAGGACAAAGCAAGGAAAGGGTCTCTCTCTCTCTCTCTCTCTCTCTCTCTCTCTCTCTCTCTCTCTCTCTCTCTCTCTCTCTCTCTCTCTCTCTCTCTCTCTCTCTCTCTCTCTCTCTCTCTCCCTCCTCCCTGTCCCCCTGTACCCACACACACTTTACACATATACACATGCTATGCACCCCTTTACACACCCTCCCTTGCTTCTTTCTTCTCTCTTTCCCTTCCTCTTGCTGCTTTAGCCCTACTTCCAACAGGTCTGTGATTGTGTGTGTGTGTGTGTGTGTGTTTGTGTGCGTGCGCATGTGTGGCACGTGCATGTGCACGTGCATGATGACGGGTTCTCAAAGGCACATTTTGAGTGATTTGAGGTAACGGAGCGTGGTTTCTGGTTTACCCTCACCCTCTCTCTCACACATCTACACACACACACACAAACACACACACACACACACACACACACACACACACACACACACACACACACACACACACACACACACACACTCACACAGCATTAGTTTGCCTGGATAAAAGGGTTTTTATACTGTTGCCCAGTAATAAAAAATGTTGTATTGTGCATGGAGAAATCAGTGTTGTGACTGTTCTGCAGAGTGGTGATGGACGCGCGTGTGCATGTGTGTGTGTGTGTGTGTATGTGTGTGTGTCTGTGCGCGTGCATGCGTGCGTGCGTGCGTGAAACAGATTCTGCACATGTAAAAAAAAATCAAGAGAAAGCAAGAACGATCTCTTAATAGCTCCATGGTTAGCAATAGAGAGGGCACAGCAGCCAGTTTCTTCTTCATGACTGAGCACGGCTGCAGGGGAGCAGTTTCTTGACTGTGATCGTGCACATGCACAGCTGAACAATACAGCTTAGCCTGTCCCTGCATCACAGTTGCTACTTTGATATGGGTTTGATGTGCTTTATGCTTTTATGTTGGGGTTTTTTTTGGGGGGGGGGGTTTCTCCCTTCCCACCCCGTCCCACCCCGCAATTGTATCCAGCCAATTACCCCACTCTTCTGAGCCGTCCTGGTCGCTGCTCTACCCCCTCTGCTGATCCGGGGAGGGCTGCAGACTACCACATGCCTCCTCCGATACATGTGGAGTCGCCAGCCACTTTTTTTCACCTGACAGTGAGTGTTTCGCCGGGGGGATGTAGCCGCGCGGGAGGATCACGCTATTCCCCCCAGTTCCCCCCGCCCCCCAAACAGGTGCACCAGCCGACCAGAGGGGGCGCTAGTGCCCGCGACCAGGACACATACCCACATCCAGCTCCCCCCCAGACACAGCCAATTGTGTTTATAGGGACGCCCAACCAAGCAGGAAGTAACACGGGGATTCGAACTGGCATTCCCCGTGTTGGTAGGCAACGGAATAGTAGACCGCCACTCTACCTGGACACGTTTTATGTTTTATTTATGGTTACCAATGCTCATGCCCTCACTGACACATTTTCAAGAAAGCAAGAAAGACTGCTACTGGCAGTGTTCACATACTGGAAGCCCTGAGATTAATTAATATTAATATGTCTGTGTGCACAAATGTAGGGTTGTATTCAGCGTTGTGTCTGTGTGAGTCTGTGCATGTGTGTGTGTGTGTGTGTGTGTGTGTGTGTGCATGTCACTACATGCCGCTTTTCTTTCTTTTTTCACTCTTTCTTCTTGTTTGGTGACTGGCTCCTACGAGGGCCCTGGGTAATGCAGTCCTCTGGTATGGGGGAGTGGGTGTTACAGGTCAGTCAACCTTGACAACAGACTGGATCATTGAGCCTAATTGGCCCATTAAGGAGCTGATGGGAGAACTTGAAAACTCACGGGCTGACACCGATTTAACAATGAGGGCAGATAACAACTGACCTCCTCTTAGAGGGCTAAAATGTGGCAAGAGAGGGGGAGGGAGGTGAAGAGGGAGAAAGAAAGCGATCGGGTCACATCTGGACGGAAAAGGATGGGGGGAAGGTAGGGAGTGAGAGACGGAGGGGTGGTACAAATCGAGGGAGACGGACAGAGAATAACAGACTACAAGTGAGAGAGAAAGGGTAAAATTCGATGCAAGAAAAAAGAGGGAGAGGTCTCCCTCTCCACAGACTCAGTTGATCTGTTTCACCTGTATGTGGAGACACCGGACACAGACTCCAAACTGAGCCCGACATCTTTACAGTCTTTATCTTCATTAACATTCAGAGCTGACGTTTTCTAAGTTGCTGCTGTCAGGCGTAACAATACTTACTAGAATATAAAGATTACGTAGTTTATTGAACGTGGTAAGGTGAGACCCCTGCCCCTCAGGCTGCTGAAGCTACATCCACAACTCTGAGCGTGTATGTGGCTGCCAGTGAGGGAAATAAACACTGTTACGCTCCTCTGTAAAATGTACAGTACATGTATATCTTCCATCCGTACATAGTAAATGTATTTCAGCTTGGCTCGGTCTTTAATGCACACATGCACGAAAGCTTTATATACGCTTAGTTACGTAATTATAAGTCCTCTTCGTTTTTTTTCCTCCCCTTCCTTCCTGGAAAACATCGATCAGCTTTTTTGTTATCATTTCTCTCTTATTTTATTTTATTTTTTATTTTTTACAACTCCTCTGGGTTGTACTGGGTGCTGTTTTCTTTCGTCCTTGGCTGCTGAGCGCTCTCTGGTCTCTCCAGAGGAGCTCGTTAGTGGTGTAGTTTTTAGGAGTTCCACAAGGAGGGGTCAGCCCAGGGCGTCCAAGGAACTGCCTGAAAAACGAACAGAGGCACACGGTGAAAGATGAGACGAGACTCCCGTGTGTGTGTGTGTGTGTGTGTGTAAGTGTGTGGGGGGGGGTTATGCACCTAGGTGTCCATGTCCATGTGCGTTTGTGTGGATCAATAGCCAAGTTTGTTTCTTTGACTCTGTGTGTGTGTGTGTGTGTGTGTGTGTGTGTGGGAGAGAGAGGGCGAAAGAGGGCAGTGGTCGCCGTAATGAGTCAGTGAAGAATGACGAGGGTGGTAACAGCAACAGATTTCGTCTCTCCTTCACGTCCTGTCTGCCAGCCTCTGGCGTGACCTTTGACCTCCCTCAGTAGTCCTCAACATATAGTGAGACAGTGGAAGGAACTGAGTTCTGAAACGGTTGGAGGGAGAGTTAAACACAGGCAGAGAAAAACAGAGCTTGGGTCTGAAGTAATCTCACACAGCATGGCGGACAGGAGAGAGAGGGAGAGAGAGATGGAGTGAATCAATCAATCAAGAAGACTGATGGAGGGCTAAGCTGAATGGAAAAGAGAGACAAGATAAAGAATGGCAAAAATATAAGATGGAAATAATGTGTGTGTGTGTGTGGGGGGGACAAAGAGAAGACAATAGTTGCTGGGTGTCTATCAGGCCATTTACATACACATTTTGAAGTTGGAGCAGAGATCGGGATGGCTCGGAAGAGTGGGTAATTGGTTGGATACAGTTAGGGAGAAAACGGGTGTCCGGGTGGTGTGGCAGTCTATTCATTGCCTGCCAACACGGAGGATCGTGGGTTTGAATCCCCGTGTTACCTCCGGCTTGGTTGGGCGTCCCTACAGACACAATTGGCCGTGTCTGCGGGTGGGAAGCCGGATGTGGGTATGTCGTCCTGGTCGCTGCACTAGCGCCTCCTCTGGTCGGTCAGGGCGCCTATTCAGGGGGGAGGGGGGAACTGGGGGGAATAGCGTGAGCCTCCCACGTGCTACGTCCCCCTGGCAAAACTCCTCACTGTCAGGTGAAAAGAAGCGGCTGGTGACTGCACATGTATTGGAGGAGACATGTGGTAGTCTGCAGCCCTCCCCGAATCGGCAGAGGGGGTGGAGCAGCGACCAGGCCGGCTCGGGAAATAGGGGTAATTAGCTAAGTACAATTGGGGAGGAAAAAAAGGGGGGGGTGTTTTGAAGTTGCAAATCAGAAAAACTGATTTTTTTTTCTTTTTATACCAAGTGCAAGCAGTTACTGCAACCAGACTGTTGCAGGCAAGAATGAAATGACCAGGGAGGAAACAATGGCAGTGAATACAACTTAAAGGTAAAACTATAATGTATGTTGAGAGCAACAATGGAAGACTGCCCCAGGTGGAGCTTTCCCTTTTATTTTTTCAAAACCCCCGAAAAGGTTTTAATAAGCCTGCTTTCGGTGAAAAAGGAGTAGTTAAAGGGATTTTGCTATAAAAGCCGGTTGAAATTAGTTTTCTGAATTTCTCATATGGCAAGTAATTCTCATCTCTCCATCTCTTATTTTTTCCCAGAATGATTTTGATGATGACATGGTCCTCCATAGAGGAAGACCTAAAAGGAGCTAATGGAAATAACATCCCCATTTTATTATATCTTGTTTTATTCTATTTTTTCCAAGTTGAAAAGAAATATTGTTCAAATTCTCTTCAACAGTAATTCTTTTTTTTTTCTTAGTTTTCATCGGTTGAATATGCACTTCTATGGAAACCAGACTGCAGAGACAGAACAGTGTCTGTGTTATGGGTCCTGTTACCGCCGTGGCCACCCATGTTGAGAATGTATACACCATACGGATGCACGCTAAGATGTTTTAGATAAATGTGTTGACCACACAGTAGATGGAAGAGCATGGAAAGCAGACAGACAGAGAGGAGAAAGACAGACTGCCGCCACATTTGCTTTAAGTGCCTGCTGTCAGCTCCAGAAAAAGTTTTTTTTTCAGGTCCTTCCAACACTACCACCACTATTTCGATTAAAGTTGTGGTTAGAACAGCGTAATCGCTCTCTTTTAAAGGCTCCCTTTTGTTTTTGTTAGCTATAAAGGGGGAAGAAATGTCTTGTTTTTGTTTTGTGCCGGTGGTTATGAAGTCCTATCCCCTTGTTCTGTATGGGGTTGTTTTGCAGTTATTGGCATTGATGGGAGAAGGTCAGTTTTGGCACAGATGACAGATCACTGGATGGCCCTGGATACCTTGCTCCCTGCTCTCTTATTGGAGGATTGAGAAAAATCCCCCTCCTGAAAATCTCTCTTCCGCTGGCCTTTTCTGGCTCTGTAGCCTCCCTTCCACTCTTGGAGGACGTCTCTGTCCCCCTATCACCTTTCATTTCCCCTCCCAGTCCTCCATGCCATACTCCAGAGTGGTATTTAGCATGCTTGCCGGTCCCCTCTCACTCTCGCCCCCCCCCCTCTCTCGCTCTGTCTGTCTGTCTGTCTGTCTGTCTGTCTGTCTGTCTGTCTCTCTCTGTGTTTCTCTCTGTCTCTCCAGCCTCCTTTGTAGAAAAAAAAGGGTTCTGCCAGAGGAAATTCACTGAGATGAGAGTTTATGGCCTCTGAACCCTTTGATCCCGGGGAACCTGGAGAACAGTAATCATCTGTGATTGGAGGATGGGGGCGGGTGCAGAAGGTTAGTGGCAGTCAGAGAGATAGGGAGAGGAAAGATAGAGAGGAAAGCCAAGGTGGTTTTATTTTTTTTCTTCTTTTTTTTTTGGGTTGGGGGAAGCAGTAAAGTAAGTGGGACGAAACCCATTTAGCCAGAGGGCGTGCGGCTCCTGAACTGTGGCCATCAATTCTGGTGTCATGCCTACCCCAGTAACGGTTGACCCCAGGCGTCTTGTCATTTGGCCACAGTGAAGGAAGGGTGGTGCAGTAAGGTACGAAGAAAAAAAAGTAAAAGCTAAAGATGGAGAGCTGGATTGAAAGAAGAAGAGTGGTTTAGAGAATGACTCCACAGAGCTGATTGGCTTATTACCAGCGAGGAAGTTCAGATAAATGGATCCTATCTTGGTAGCGACAGGCTGACCAGGCAACTAAATTGAAAGATCAGTGTATCTGGGATGCTTTTATGAGGATAAGTGCTCAATTGTTTGATTGCCCCAATGACTCAGCTTGGAGTGGGGAGTACCCGTCTGCCTCCTTTCAGGCCAACGACAGGTTTTCATAAACCATCTCTATGCACAAAACCGATGGCTGGTGCAGATTTTTTCAGGTATTTTTCTCTTTGTTTCCTGTGTTCATTATGTTTCTTTGCTTTTCCCTCTTGCCAGCTTGATTTGCTGTTGCTTATTTTTGTTTGTTTTGATTGGAGAAGTTTCTCAGCCTCTTGTTTCTGTCGTCTCAAAGTTCATATGTTCTAATCCGGTGTTTTATCATTCCGCTTTAATCACTTCACTTACATGTTCTATCACTACCCAGCCAATGGTTAAATCAAATTAGATGACGTGAGGGGCTGGCAGACGGCACTGCAGCTCCAAAGTCAGTACTGCAGGGTGGGAGACGGGAGGCGGTTTCTGTGGAAACGGCCTGAGTGACAACCTTTAGAGCGGCCCAGCTCATGAATAAAAAGAAGCTTAGGGAAGTGGCTCAGGCCACAGGCCTCATGCATATACATGAGCCAGCCGCCCAGGTGACAGACGCTGTACAACACAGAGGTTGCATGAAGGGCCCTGAAGCTTTGGCAGAGTTGATAGGGCCTCAGGTCCCGCATGGTCTCCGAGTGCCAAACGTGTATCTATCAATGGTAGTAGCAGGACGGATAGGTTGAACAAGCCGATTAGTATCTCCACGACAATAGGTCGACCTAGAGGTTAGAACCCCAATCCTGTAATTGGAATTTGGCAGGGCCGTTCCATGCAGCAGCTGATGGGTCTATTCCTGCTGCAGTGGCCTTGAGCAAGACACAAAACTATCTTCGTTTTGGATGGCGCTCCTGCTTTCTTGGTGTGGTTGTGGGTTAAATGCCTCTGTCTCTCAAAGAGATATGCCAAGAAACTAATAATTAATTTTGGCATTTGTGTATCCTTTTCCTTGGGTTCTAGAAAACCTGGTAATCTGTGGACTATACTCTATCTTAAATCTGTTTTTACCCACATTTTCTATTTTAGCTTAATTTGTAACTGAGATTGAGATTTCACATTAGGGCTTGAAGTCAATGAGGTATATTCAGTGACCAGCTAAAAGTTACCCACTCCATTTAGTAGAGACAGTTGTTTAAAACACCCTGTAAGTATGTGATTTGGTATACTGCAGTGTTAAACGCTGCACCCGCATGAACAAACCCCAAGTTCTACGTCTTTGTTCCAGATTCAACAAGAAATATAACGTTACAAATGGAGATGTTCCAGTAAATATCAGTGATCAAATGACAATTGCTTAAGGAATTGTTTGTGTGTGTGTGTGTGTGTGTGTGTGTGTGTGTGTGTGTGTGTGTGTGTGTGTGTCAGTCAATCAGACTGTCTGTCTCTCTGCGAAGGTTGTAGTGAGGCCTCCTCTGACAGTTAATACTGAATAATATGACCTTCTGTTGGAAAGGATTGTCATGTAATATCCAAGCAAATGCCATGGAAAATGTCCTTGACAAGTCCTGGAAAATTATTTCCTTAAAAGAGTGGGAACCCTGCTCTAAAACAACAGTCAGAGTGCAAATTCAAATTGAGATTTAGTACAACTGTTCTCTCCGAGCCTTTTGTTTTTTTGTTTTTTTACATTTTCCGGGGTCTTAACAGTTGTAGCGAGGCAAACGGCACAACCTCACTGCAAGTCAGTGTGGAGACTGTGGCTGCATGCTGACATGTGAAATGTAATGGGGACAAATGGAGGGGGGGCATGTTTGAGCAGCAGGGGTGGGGGAGAGATGGGAATTGGAAGAAACAATTCAGCGCCAGCCAGGGCTTCTCCCTGATTACAGAGCTTCTGTTCTGGATCGCGGCCCAGCTCCCACCGAACTGAGGAGCAGCTGTTCATGTTCAAAGAATGTGTGCGCCTCTCAGCCCTTAAAGGGTAACACCACGTCCAACACGCATTGCCCTAGCCCTGTTGTACCCCTCTGCCCAACTACCCTTCCCCCTCCTCCTCCTCCACCTTCTTTTCCCTGTGTTGGTAGTGTCTCTGCCATGCTCAGGGCTATATGAGGGGCCGTACAAGCCATAATTCATTCTGACCTTCTCACGCACATACATTTATTCTCCTTTAACATACAATATTGTCACTCACAGACACATGCAAATATATGTATGTGAAATGTGAAAATATATGCATGTGAAAGGAGAATGTGTGTGTGAGAGGGCCCAGAATGAATTATGGCTTGTACGGCCCCTCACAAGCTCAAACCTTTTCTGTCCCTCATAAGACAGTCAGCACACTGCAGTATATACAGAGCGATAATGCACTCATGTACGCTACATCTTAGATTAGTTTATTCTCCTTGTGATAAAACATAGAAGTGAAGCGATTAGTAGAACATATACCTCTGTAATGCAATACACACACACACAAAGAAGAGATGCAATTACCAATTTGTGCAGATGATATTATAATGAAGATAAAAAAGCACAAAAATGGGCTTGCATGGGTACAGATGAACTGTGTAAGTGAGGAAGTGGAAGCAAGGTTAGTCGGATGGCACCAAGGAGAACTTCAGTCAGTTTGAATTAGTGTGTGTTTTCCCTGAACCCACAGTTTGAAGTCCGTGTTTCAGATTCTTTCCATAAAGGGTCGGTTACAGTAGTCTCTGATACCTCAGCATGTGCAGTTCTGGTAGACATTTTTGTCCAAAGCAACTCACACTGACTGTGAGTGCATATATTTTTAGCCCTGCTGGCTCCAGTGAGTGGGTACCCCCTGACCCTACCAGTGTTCAATTTAATTTGTTTGTTTTTATGGGTAGTGTTCAAAAAAGGAACATTAATCTCAAAAGAGAGGAAAAATGCTTTGTTTAGCTAATAGCTATTTTCCATCTGCAGTTACCAGGGCAGTTAAACATAAAAAACCCCAATATAAAATGCAATAGGTGATTCAGGTAAAACCACACTTTCCTAACAAAAACACAGCATATCCATCAGCACCTTCACTTTAGAGCCCCTTCCAGCCCCAACCTCCCAGCTCTCTCTCTCTCTCTCTCTCTCTCTTCTCTCCTCTCTCTCTCTCTCTCTCTCTCTCTCTCTCTCTCTCTCTCTCTCTCTCTCTCTCTCTCTCTCTCTCTCTCTCTCTCTCTCTCTCTCTCTCTCTCTCTCACACACACACACACACACACACACACACACGCTTAGATCGTGTGTGGGCTGAATAAACTGATGTTTAACTAATGGGCAGGCCCAGGCTTCACAGATGTAGCCTCCTCAGAACCACAGAGGTACTTTTAAGGCTTTAGATTAACAGTTGGCCTGCACAAGATTTAAAAAATGAGCTTCAGGTGAAAACTTGATTTTCTTTGCCCTGTGTGAGCTGAAGTTAATATTCCCATTCTTTTTGTGACGTCGCAACCCGGCTTGCAGATGACCTTCATCAAAAGTAACATCTGCTGTCCCGATATTCAGACCAAGTTCCCTCGGCGCTGTCGCCGATCACCAGCTAGACAAAACCACTTGTCAAGCTTCAAGCAATACAACAGAGGTCATCGATGCTGGCACTTTAGCCCGACCTCAAACAGTGTGCCTTTTAAGAAATGGAGGAACTGTTAATTGGGCCCCAATTAGGGCCGATGTCGACTGATGTTGAGAGTGTCTTTTTTTTTTTTTCTTTGCTGTGTCTTTTGTAAAGGGATTTGCTGCTCACTGAAGAGTCAGACTGCACAAGATTTGGTGAGAATTTGTTTTTGGATGACCAACCCCCCCCCCCCCTTCAAAAACACACATTTATTTTATCCTTTGTCTGGGCGTGTCCCTCTTATTGACATAGAAAAAAGTTGAACCGCCGCAGCCAGTTTCTCTGTTGCAAGACTGCTTATCGTCCGGAAATTACAGTGAAATTGCAACCAGGGTCTTTGTTGCTGTGAAAGGGGAGTGTTTTCTGTGTGTGTGTGTGGGGGGGGGGGGGCTGGGTATGGGTCTGTGTGTGTGGCAGCACGGGAGGCATGGTGACCCAGTGGGTAGCACTGTCGCCTGACAGCAAGAAGGTCCGGGGGTCAATGCCCGGGATCAATATAGTATCTCAAAATAAAAAAAAATTTAAAAAATTTTTTTTCAAAATTAAATGCTCTTACTTTGTCCGCTGTCCCCACTGGGCATTGTTCTCTCTTTAACTTCTCTGCTCATCATCTTTTTTTAAAAAAAGATTTATTTATCTAGCACTCATCCAGCACTGTTCTCCACTGTAAGGGCGTATAACCCCCTGCTGTCACCCCCTGATGCCCCCCACTTGTCGCCTCCACTTCTCCTAGTGACAGTAAGCAATTACAGGGCGGTCATCTGCTCAGCCCTCCACACATTTATTGCCAAAACATATTCATAATTGTCGCGCCCCTCACTAAAGGTGACTCCATACCTGTTATTAGTGGCTTAATCGCTGCAGGCTAATGGGCCTCAAGGACAACGCCGTCACCCTATCCCAATGCACCCACCTATCTGCCAACAGGCCACTTACGTTACATTATGCGTTACATTATGTGTTTGGGTCACATTTGTTGCTTTGGCAGAAACAGGTTTGCTGACAGGTCAGCTCAGAGCCCTGACATAAACCTCCATGTGGTTTTGGACTCTAGATGCTCAGCAGCCACTGGATCCCTCATTCGGGATCTACTTGGAGCGGGAAGACAAAGCATTGATTCAAATACACCTGCGCACACATGCATACATGCACACCTACAGTTTGTCACGAGCTGTGTTTGGTAGATGCTGGTAGAAACACATAACAAAAGAACAAAACAACCTCTTGTCTTTAGCACCCCAGGAGCGCAGTTGGGACAAGCTTCAGTCACAGTAATACACAAAAAAAGATTTAAAATTTTTTTTTTTACCCTTTTGAAAGCAGCAAATTACTTATTGAGGGTGGTCGACGCATCAAACTTGGACTCAAACAGTGGCATGGTGATAAGCACCGCGCTCTTAAACAACTTTTTTTTTTAAAATGCCTCACACACTCCAACACACATCCAACCTGACTGGTTGACATTTCTCTGTGGCGAGGCACTTCCGATAATGGCCGACGCCTCATCTCCCATCTCCCTGGGGGATTGTCTGTCTTGCCTCTAGCTGGGCAAGAACCCGGAGAGAGAGAGAGAGCGAGAGAGCAAAAGGGTGAGGGAGGAGAGAGGTGGGCTGGGGCAACAGAAACAGACAGGGAGCGAGTCGAATGTCCACTGGCTGAAACAGATAGTGTTTTTTTTTTCTCTTTTATGCCCCCCCCCCAACACATGTCCGCTTGCTTTCCTCGCAGGCAAAGTATCATCAGAGCTGCCCAAGACAATTACTCCTCTCTCTTGTCTGAGCAAAGCAGGAAGAGAGCCAGTATTGTACCTTTCCCTTCAAAGTCTGGGCCTCGCAGGCTTAGGCTGTAAGTGTTTCACAGTCAGACTGTAGGTGGAGACGGCGTGTTAGCCTTGCTTTGTTGAGCCCTGCCATGGAGCGACATGTCAGAGGCATGGTTAGCAGCACTGAAAGCATGCTGTGAACCAGCTGAACAGCACATGGATGGACTGCAGAGAGATGCCCTGTAAAACAAGCCATTTTCATCTGGCATGCAGCCGTTAAATCCTCCCATCCTACCCCCTGAAAACAAGTGAAAATGTCTGCTGGCGGGGAAAAAAGACCTCGCGTTTCCTGCACAGCTTCACCTGGCTCAAGGATTTCACCACTCAAGGGACGTGATCTTGAGGGCGAATTGCTAACCTTTGTATTTTCATTTCTAGGAAAATGTCACTTGATTTATATAGAAAGTCCTTAAAGACCAGCTGATTTGCATTGGGACCAAGTAGAATTACCACACCCGCAGACATTTAATTCTTTGGGTGGAGGGGGATAAATTAGATTTGAAGACTTATTATGAACTTAAATGACTTTTGACAGTGGGGTGAGAGTAGCTAGTCTCTTGGCATTCGTCACAATTTTCAAACCCACGTGAAAGTGGGAGAGACACAGCGATGGCCTACGAACAGCGGACATAGGTTTTCGGTTTCTGAAGGTTGCTTTGAATGGAGGTTGCTAGTTGAGCCATGAGGTAGACACTGTAGAGCTGGACAGGTGATGGACAGCTTCAGATCCTGAATATGAAATGAAGAGATAGTCTCTCACTTGTAATGGCAAGAAAACAACTGCCATTTTTGTGTATCTCTCTCTTGAATTGGATATTTGCATAATCTTTGATGGGTGAGTTTCCTGACCCCGAACCCATCGAAGCTTTTCACAGACCAACTTTTTTTTATTTTCCTTCCTTTTTCTCCCCCATCGTCAATTGTACCCGTCCAATTATGCCACTCTTCCGAGCCATCCCGGTCACTGCTCCACCCCCGCTGCCGATCCGGGGAGGGCAGCAGACTACCACATGCCTCCTCTGATACATGTGGAGTCACCAGCCGCTTCTTTTAACCTGGCAGTGAGGAGTTTCACCAGGGGGATATAGTGAGTGGGAGGATCACACTATTCCCCCTCCCCCCTAAACAGGCGCCTCGACTGACCAGAAGAGGCGCTAGTGCAGTGTCCAGGACACATAACCACATCCAGCTTCCCACCCGCAGACACGGCCAATTGTGTCTGTTGCCACCCCTGACCAAACCGGAGGTAACACAGGGATTCAAACCGGAGCTCCCCGTTTTGGTAGGCAGCGGAATAGACCGCCACACTACCTGGATGCCCCCAACAGACCAGCTGTTTAATCCCAAAGATACGTCGATGGGAGGGAGATTACCATCTTTATCCTCCCTTTTCCACGACTACTATGGTTCTTTCCAAATCTTTCTTGTCTCTACTTCATCTCTTTCTCTCTCTTCCTCACTACCTCACCCTATTTCTTCTCTCCCCCTCTCTCCCTGCAGTTTCTCTGTGGTATTAACGCACAGGGCCGCGGTGGTGTAGCGGTCTAAGCATCGGCTTTGTGTCGAAGCAGTTGCCCACTGGAGACCGGGGTTCGCGCCCCGGTCTTGTCAGATCCGACTATGGCCGGACTCGATGAAGCAGCAATATTGGCAGCGCTGTCTTCGGGAGGGGGGCGGAGTTGGCTTGTGGTCGTCACATGAATGTGTGTCGGAAAAAGCAGTGGTTCGGCCTGGATTCGCCTTGTCACGAAAGTGGTGAGGTGTCTCCTTCGAGACTGCCGGCCAGAGAGATGCAGTTGGCGAACGCATGCAGTACGAGGGTGGGTGTTTGAATTAAAATAGGGATCGATTGGCCACTAAATTGGGAGAAATCAGAAATAAATTTATATATATATAAAAAAAGATACGTCGATGTCAATAACCAATGAATCAACTCTTTCTCAACTTGTCCCTGAAAAATTATTTTTTTTATTTAAAGACCCCAAAAAAGACACTTGGTCTTGGTCTTCGACAGGGATGGGAAATTAACACCAGCCAAGAGAAAACTGGTTAAATTTTTGCTGTCGTAGACTAGTTTTTCCAATCTTCTAGCAGTCTGCTGAAATATTGATGGCTGTTGAATTTGAAACATATCAAGTCACTGTGGTGTGTATTTAAAAATGCAAGTTTCCTGTTTCATTTGTAATGGACAGGAAATTATGTCCTCAAGCTGTAAAGTTATACCCTGCTTGGCCTGCAGTCAAAAGTTAGCCCCTTGCAACCGATGCCTCTCTTCTCAATCTCCTGCTCTCTTGGCATTTGCCGTGGACTCCCGTCCGTGAACTCTTTTATGCATTGATGCTTTAAACTTTGGATGGGACAGAACTGCGGCCTTGGGAGGTAACTGTGGTGGTTGTTGCCGTTAGTCCTCCAGAAAACTTGGCTGCCCGCAGTGTTTTTCTTTGGCAAACACACTGTGTTGAACGTTACTCGCTGTTCTGTCCGGTGGTGATGACAGTTTTATGAATGTAGCCTAATAAGGGCTGTGTTCAGAGTTTATAGGGGGACTGGAGAACATTTGTGAGTTACCAGTGGTCAGAACCCTACTTTGTATGCCAGCCTCAATTTACTGTTGCACACACACACACACAGTGTTACATTGTAGATACATAGATACTTTGTCATCTCAAGGACACGATGGTGCCACAAGTTAAACTGTGATGTGTTTTGCCGGGCTTCCACTCCCTACACCACCACTCTGAAGGCCAAGGTGCACACACACACACACACACACACACACACACACACACACACACACACACACACACACACACACACACACACACACACACACACACACACAGTTTTACCATGTCCCTAAACCTCATGGAGCCAAAAGGCTGATGGGACTGGAGACAGCTAATCTAAATTCCAAAGTAGGGCACCTCTGCAGCGGAATGGTTGGAGCGCATACCACATGGTCGCATGGTCACATGATTGCAACCGTCGCTGGTTCTGATCCAGCCGGTGACCTTTGTTGCATGTCTTACCTCTCTCTCCATTTTCTGTCTGCTTCCACTGTGACTGTCTAATAAAAGTATAAAGATACCAAAAAATAATTTGAAAAAAAAAACCAAACAAAAAAACAAACAAACTCCAAAGTAACCCTTTGTTTTTAGTAAATGAAGAAAAATAGTCGGTTCATTTTACAGACTAAATTTCACTGTTATCTGAAACACTCCAAACTACACCCATTCCCCCATTCTGTCTTTTTTCTCTCTCTCTCCCTCTTTGTATGACCAGTTCACTGTCTCTGACAGTGTCTCTCTCTGTCTGTCTTCCAAGTTAACCCTTCACCACTTTCTGTCTGTCTGCAGCTTTCTCTTTCTCTCTGTCTCCTTCTCTTTGACTCTTTCCCTCTCTCTGTCTCTCTCTCGCCCTCTCTCTGTCTCTCTGTCTCTGTTGTTCTTTACGGCTCGTGTGCAGTGCTTTTGCTCTGTTTCTCTCTGTCTGTTTTTGAGATTTGGATGTAAAATCTGCCCTTGGATGCCGGGGCTGAGTGTGGAGAATACCAATAGGGGTGTCGGTTGTCTCTCAGGGGCATGGGGCTTCGTTGGGGGAGGAGGTTGGAAAGGTTGAGTGCACGCTACGTAATAGCCATTATTCAGCTAAGATGGCCATCCATAGAGAGGAGTTGTATCAGGCCAGAGACCCCATGATTAGTTTTTTCCTGTGCCACTCGTGTTTTGAATATCTGTTCCTTCCTCTCCCTCTCTATTTTGCTATCTTGCTCTCTCTCTCTCTCTCTCTCTCTCTCTCTCTCTCTCTCTCTCTCTCTCTCTCTCTCTCTCTCTCTCTCTCTCTCTCTCTCTCTCTCTCTGAGAGTGTTTCTGCAGTTTGCAGTTGTCTCTCTCTCTCCGTGCTGCAGTACATATGTTATCTTTTCTTCCATCTGTCACTCTCTCCCTCCTCTGTCTCTATTCTATTTGTCTTCTATTTGCCTTTCAGTCTTGATCGTTTCTCCATATGGCTCTCTGTATGTCTCTGTGTTTCCCTCTTCCATCTCTCCCATCTTTCTATATGTCATCTATGTCATCCCAACTCTCTCTGTCCCTCTCTCAGCCAGCCCATCTACAAAGATGGAGGTTGTGAAAAGTACCTCCCAGGTTTACGGTGTACCCAGGCAGCAACACTGTTTGTATCCATGCCTTCCTTCGAGCCCCAGTACTCTAAAGGGGGCAGTATACTCAAAACTAAGCAGAACTTTTGGAACAAAATTAAACATTTTGAACAAGACACACACAAATAGCTGATCTGTGTTGTGTTTGTGCGATGCGGCGTATGTAAGCATCCGGCATGAACCGCTCACCAGTTTGTGAGCAGTTCGTAGACCTCGTCTGTCTGCGATTGGTTCAAATATCACATGGTTGATGGTATCAGGTACTCGACAGGTCACAGAATTAAACTGTGTTTTTTTTTTCGGTTCATTTCCTCACTGTACTCGGATTAGATGGCGGCGCGAACCTACATTTGTGGCGGCCTCACCCAGTACCGTTCATGCAGTGTCTTTGTCCACGTCTGCATCTAAGTTTGTGTCTTCATTTCATGGATGGGAGAGCTTGGTTTGCTGCATCCTGTGGGCCCAGGGAACACAGCCCTGCCTGGAGCTGTGCCCGAAGAAGTAACACCGAGGGCGGTCTGATGACGCGGAAGTGGGGCAGGCTAAGCTAACTGCTAGCCAAAGCAGACAGGCAGTTCTGATAATACCGAGTGCAGTCTGGTGGCGTCCTCGTCTAGCGTTGACTGTGTTTTTGGTGTTGTCGTGTAGAGTGCGGGGAGGTGTGTCAAAGGTGTCTGGCTGGGAGAACCGGTGTTGGATCGGCTGGGGTAGCCTGGTCTGCTGTGCTCGGTGGGCTCAGGGACCACAGCCCTGCCTGGAACTGCACCTGAGGAGGAAACACCAAGGGCAGTCTGACACGACACGGAAGTGGGGTAGGCTAAGCTAACTGCTAGCCCATGCAGACCGGTGTTTCCGACAGTCATCCTGGCGTTCGCTCTCTTGGACAGTGATTGTTTGGGGTTTTTTTTGCCTATATGGGTTCTTGTAGTTTGGATATGTGTTTTTGTCTTTGTGTTGCACCATTGTTGGGCTGGGGAAAACAATACTTTGTTTCGTTTCATATACGCAAATGCGTGAAATGAAATGAAATGACAAATAAATGTTGAGTCCTGATTAGCTGCGTCGTTGTGGAAAGATGAAAAATGAATAGTTTTGAGTTGCTGAACTCATGCGAGGATATCCTCATCTTTATCATCGATCACGCAAAGATTTTAAAGACAATGAAATGGGCTAAAATTCAATAATAGCTGGTTCTGGCAGTTGCTGCCTCTTAATCCTCCTGCATCCCCCCAGCGGCGTGGGGTGACATAACGAAGAACACAGAGTTTGTATTGAATGTATTGATAGTGGTGTTGGAGGACGTGTTTCTTTTTCACACAGTCCTTTTGTTCTTTTGAGTAGACTGCCCATCTAATACTTTTTCTCCAGTACTCTCTACTGCTCTCCTTCACACTCATGTCCCCTTCTGTCTGTCTCTGTTTTCTTTGTCTCACTCTCTCTGTTAGGTGCTTGTCATAAGTGAATAGAGCTGGCTTTGGCCTCTCTCGCACTGACCTGACTCTGATGTCAACAGAGCTGGCTATGTTTGGGAACAGAGCGAATGAAATTGACTGTGTCCAGAGTCCAAACAGCTGGGCGTGCCCATTAATTAAACATCAATTTATTCAGGCCACACACACTGTGTGTGTGTGTGTGTGTGTGTGTGTGTGTGTGTGTGTGTGTGTGTGTATGTGTGTGTGTGTGTGTGTGTGTGTGTGTGTGTGTGTGTGGGAGGGAGATTACCATCTTTATCCTCCCTTTTCCACAACTACTATGGTTCTTTCCAAATCTTTCTCGTCTCTACTTCATCTCTTTCTCTCTCTTCCTCACTACTTCACCCTATTTCTTCTCTCCCCCTCTCTCCCTGCAGTTTCTCTGTGGTATTAACGCACAGGGCTGCTTAAAGCACCCATCTCTGGGCCACAGCACCGAGTAATCAGTTAACCTGATTATACAACTGATGAAATTAAATCATTTCGGTAAGTGAAAATAATAATATGAGTAATAGGTGCGGGGGATGGCAGAGCGCCCCATGGCATTTGCTGCAGTCCCAGCTAGTCAGGTCTTACCCCTCTCTCACTCACTCTCACTCCCTCTCTTCCAATCGCACCACTCTGTATGGTAATTGATGGCTTATTCGATTGGGCTTTGATGCAAAAGTGTCACAGAGGTTGACTCCAGTATATGGCCTTCTCCTATAGCCCACCCCAATTCCAGTATTTGTGCAATGTTTAATGTTCTCTGCAAACCAAGGCACATATTGGAGGGTATCTGGCTGTTGGAGGTTCCACTCCCTATGTAGTTGATGGGTAGGATATGCCGTTAATTGTACAGCAGGGGAAAGGGTTAAGATTCTCAGGCCCATCACAATCACATCACAAAAATATGCATCTACAGTACTTTGAATGAGGGCATTCACAAAATGACACAAGTCCAAATCCACCCCGTTAGGCTGCAGTACTTTTTTTCTAAAAGGTCTGGCTGTACCAGGTCTAGATTAGCCAAAATTAGAGATAATTTGATAGCAATGAATCACTGGAAATGGGATTAGTTGAGGAGGGTTGGTCAAATGAGAGCAGAGGCTGAACCTTTTTGTAAGTGGGCCGCCATTGGCAGGATAGAGAGCGGGACAAAACAGCAGGTATGAGTCGGCAGATTAAGGGCTGTGCGGCAGCTAAAATAACCAGAGGCTGATTAAAGGCTTTGCACCTGTCACTTGTGTAATGACATTAAGGGTCGGAACGGAATTATGAACAATTATGGATAATAGCGGCACCCATGCAGGGCCAAAGCTGACACAAAAAGCCAAAGAATGACACATAAAAAAATAAAATAAAAAAAGAATAAAAAAACAGATATCAGCTGCTGGAAGCTGAGCATTTGGAGCTGTGGGGACTGCCGGCCAGCCATTGGATAGAGTGATCTTTATATTTGGCTGTTCGGTAGAAAAAGGCATCATTTAAATTCAGTGCATGTATTTGTTTGTAGGATTCGACTTGAAATTTGACAGGGTCCATTGTGTGCTGAAATAGGGTTTAATAATCATGAATACACAGGTTTCAATGACAACATATTTTTTATATATTCCTTGTTTTGGAAAAAGATAAATTTTCCGTTTTTCCCAGTACAAGGTTTTTTTTGGGGGTGGGGGGGGTCTCTGTAACAGTGCCACAGCCTCAGCAATGTCTTTGCAAGGCCATTGTCGTCGCTGGCTAAGTGGATCACAGCAGTAGGAAGGACCATGCTGAGCTGCCCAGATGCCAATCCCTGGCATGAGCCACCATGTAATTGCCAGACACTGACCAATCCCCAAATCAATGTGCTGTATCGAAAATGGCTCTAAGCAGCCAAATAAGGGGGAAGGGGATGGGCACTTGTTTTGCATGCTGGGAAGATTATGGTACATTTTCAACGTCACCCCTTGTCTGTTGACTCAAATATTACTAAGGAGTGGTGACAGATTTTTATTTTATTTATTTATTTATTTATTCATTGATTCAAATTGTTTTGAAAGCCCTTCCAACTATAGGGAGATAATTTTGTGATGGGGGGGTTATAGCCTATTTCAAAACAGGAAGAGAAGTGATTGATTTTAAGGAGATTAGCGTATTTTGAACATAAACAGTGACACCTAATATTCAGGAATCAGGAACACTTTATTTGTCATTTCACTTCATGTACTTGCGTAGATGAAATGAAATGAAATATTGTTGCTCCTAGCCCACAGCAGTGCAACACAAAGACAAAAACACATATCCAAAAACTAGAACTACAAGAACGCATATATCCAAACTAAGAACACACATATCCAAACTAAACACACACACACACACACACACATATATATATATATATGTATAGCGTTTTTTTCCCCCGAAACCGTCAATGGTGTTGTTATAAGTGCTCAACTAACGAGGACTGGAATATCAGCAAAGATGCAGGGAAAAAAAAGTTTTAATACATTGCAGTAATGTATTAAAACTGAAATGTATTAAAACGTTTTTTCCTGCATCTGTATATATATATATATATATATATATATATATATATATATATATATCATACCCTGTGATGGCCTGGCGTCCTGTCCAGGGTATCTCTCCGCCTGCCGCCCAATGACTGCTGGGATAGGCTCCAGCATCCCCGCAACCCTGAGAGCAAGATAAGCGGTTGGGGTAATGGATGGATATATATATCATGTCACATATATACCCAATTTCCCCTCGGGGATGAATAAAGTATTCTGATTCTGATTCTGATGTATCCAAACTAAGAACACATAGTATATCCAAACGAAACACATACATCCAAATTAAGCAATAAAAAATCACTGTCCATGAGAGCGAACGCCAGCCAAATTGACTGTCGGAACTGCCTATCTGCATGGGCTAGCAGTTAGCTTAGCCTGTCCTGCTTCCGCATCCTGTCAGACCACCCTCGGTGTTTCCTCTATGGGTGCAGCTCCGGGCAGGGCCGTGGTCCTTGGGCCCACCGGACGCAGCAGACCAGGCTCCCTCAGCCGATCCAACGCCTGCTCTCCCAACCAGACACCCTCGACACACCTTCCCAACCCCCACATGATGACACTAAAAACACAGTCAATGCTAGGCAAGGCTGCCGCCAGACTGCCCTCGGTGTTATGGGAACTGCCGGTCTACATGGCTATATCATTAGACATCTCAAACCTAGCTTTCAGTGACAGCTAAAGCTCTGACATAGTAAGCCACAATGTATCATTTGTCAAGAGAAGGTCTTGCCAGACTCCAAAAAGACAACTCCAGTTTATCCCACTGAGTATGAAATCCTGCAGTTCTAATGAGCGTCACCCTAAGAGGTAAAGGCCCCCCTCCCTGCAAAATAGAGTCAAGTCAATTTTATTTGTATAGCCCATTATAACAAATTACAAATTTGCCTCGGTGGGCTTTACAACAACACAAAATCCTGCCCTTAGACCCTCGCATTGGATAAGGAACAATTCCCTAAAACAACATAACAATAAACGGCAATGAACATGAGTTGTCGATTCTGTTCACGCTATAAAGATTGGTCACTCCAGAGAAACAACAACATGCTTTGAGAAAATGCTGTTGTAGGGGAAATGAGCCCAGGGGAACTCTTGGGGTAACATCTGCCCATGTCATCGGCTGGCTTCTCTTCCTTGTCTCTCAGAGCCATGCTGACCCTGAACTAACACTCCCTTAACGGTTGATCTATTTATCTTTCCATGGCTGCCGCTATCGATGGCATCTTTAAGCTCCATCAGGGAGGATGAGGCCAGAGTCTATTCTTGGAGAAGGGAGTAACTTCAACATGCAGCATTTATTCAGGGATCCAGTCGCGTTGTCTCAGGTCAGAGCAGCTGCGATATTTAAGTAATAATTTCTCCAAAATTCATTCATGCCCGCCTTTTGTTTGCTGCAGTTTTGGTTTATTTGTTTGTTTGCCCACTTTCGCCCTCTTTCCTGTGCTCTGAGGAGCCCCTCCTGCAGATCCCCTCCATCGCTTGCTCGATTTCATTTGCCTCGAATTCAGTTACCCAGCGTATGTTTGCAGCTTCATTACTGGGGCCCTGCAACAGGTTTGTGTCTTCTGTTTTCCCACCACAGACACAGATATAATATGATGTGAAGTACAGATAGGCCTCAAGAACATCAGATAGGAAATCCAGAAAGCCAACCAGATCTGCCCCTCGGGTAAAATACACCGATCCTCCCCTGACAGAGAGAGCTAAGCAGAGGGTGTGGGGGTAGAGAAGGGTGATAGGGTTCAAGAGCAGTACTACACCTTTTAAGGCTTCTTAAACACAAAGCATTGATGGCACATAGAGATGGGCGTACATAAGAACATGCTGCACTGTCTTGTCCTCAATCTGCTGAAATGAAATGCAGCCTTGCCATTGCATTTCCTGCCTCAGTGGAACAAGAAACAAAGAGATTATACATGGGTGGTCATTAATAATCGATGCAGAGGATTCGGTGTGTAGTCTAAAACAGCATGAATGCCTCCATTTCTTTGAACTTGCCATTAAAATATTCATACTCTTTGCTGATGTCAGCCACCATGCAAGGTAACCCCGTCTGGCCCGAGTTTTTGGTTCCTCTGTCGCTTCCTTCCATTCCTCTACATTTCATGCCTTTTTTGTTGTGCAGGGTTGAATATTTCATAAATGCACAGAAATATCAACTCCCCACTTTTCTATCCCACCCAGTCCCACTAGTACTGGAAACAAAGAAAATTAAAGCATTCACCAAAAAAATAAAACAAACTAAAACCCTTTAAAGAAACACAAAGACCATCTGTTTTATGAACCCGGAACTTTTTAGGGTCATATGTTGTATAAGATAATCAACATTATTCTTCTTCATGTAATTCTTCGTATCTTTACTGCCTCTTTTTAACAATTTAGACTACCGCATTAGCCTGATTGTTAAATTTTGAAACCAGTACAGAAGTTGTTTTGCAATGAAAAGTTATTTCCCATCCATCTCATGAAGCTGAAATTTTTGACTTTTCTCTGTTCATAAGTCATTACTCATTTGAATGGCGATGACTATGTAATGGTTCTTTTCGACAGACCATTAATATTACAGTAGAACAGTCGGTTGGTCGGTCGGCATCATCAGCTATGATGTCGGCCGCCGAAAAACATGCTCAACAACTGTCCGCCATTGCTCTCTCTCCTCACATGCTCTGACAGCTTCCGTTTTACCCATTTTTGTCCAGTTTGAGATGTTGTCCATGTGCAAGATCGCTGGTCTTCCTCGTCGCCTTTTGCCTTCAACTTTGCCTTGCAGCATATTTTTCATAATACCGCAGGTCTTACAACGCATAGCGTGGCCGAAAAATTTTAGTTTTTGTCTCTGAATGGTCGACAGGAGGATCGTATTTGTTCCAAGTTTCTGTGGCACACTTTCATTTGTATGTTTTTCTATCCAACCTATTCTCAGCAAACGGCAGTAAAACCACATTTCGGCAGCATTGATTTTCTTTTCATCTATTTTACGCAAAGTCCATCCTTCACTTCCGTAAATCATGACTGGCTATACGACTGTGTGTAGTATCGTCATGTTCAGATTGGTTGAGATGGAGCGATCTTTCCATAAGTTATTTGGGAGAACAGACCTGGTGCTATTGGTTTACTTGGACTGCAAACAAGGTATAACAGCCATTGTCACTCCTGTGCCATCAGCTCAGCAGTAAATAGTCCACACCCTTGTAAAAATGGCATCCTCGGACCAAAGCTACTGCAATCAGTTTTGCATTATTTCCTGCTAGAGTTTTTTTCAGATGCATATGTGTTTGGCGCAGCACCAGTGGTAGTGCGACCTGAGGTACTCCTTTAACCCCCATGGTCTCTTGTTTTAATTAATGACAGAGAGTGAGTAAACCTGTCAGGAAAAACAACGGTGAACAGGGCCAACCTGTTCTTTTTGTCTCAGTGGTGTCTAATTACTAAATCATGTATGATTATTAGCTGCAGGCATTCTTCATTATGCCTTTTTAAGTATTCCATGTACCTTCAACACCAGAGTAAAAGGGATGCAATGATGACACAGCACTGCTAATCAAGACTGGGCTATGATGAGTATTTCATTTAGTGTATTTGAGTTTGTACATAGTTGTCTGTAATCTCAGATGAACTGAGTGTGTGTTATTCAAAATGAGAAAGTTGGAGGCTGATGTCGCAGTAATCACCAGGACTTTGCTGTCAACATGGTGTTTACTTTGCTCACTTGTCCCTAACTAATGTTTCTGGGTAGAACAGAGACTCGGATGCAGAGAAAGACTCAGGAGTTAGGACACAAGATAAAGTTCAAAAAGGCAAAGTCTTTACTAGTAAGCCATGCAGTCATACACAGTTAATCACAGTTAATGTCCAAATCAAAGTAAACAAATCCAGGCAGGGAGTAGGCAGAAATCCAAAAAAACAGAAAACAAGCCAAGTTCAAAACCATTGAGATTTATACAAGGAGGAATGCAGGAAAGTGGTGAACAAAAACAATCTGGCAGAAAGCATGTGGAAATGGACCAGTTACTAGGGAGTTAATGAAGGAATGGGGAACAGGTGTGGTATATACATGGTTGGCTGATGGCAAAACCAGGGGCAAGAACCATGGCTGGATTAACTGACCAGGAGGTCCCAGGGTAATAATGTATGATGGGCTCCAGCCAACCCACCGATTGTCCACTCTTTGTTTTGTGCATGTAAAAAGACTGGATATGGGCCCATCTTAAGGCCCCTATCATTTCAGTTGATATTGTGTTTAAATGGTGCATATCCCAAACAAATTTGCATCTTATCAAATTATCACAATCTAATTGACACATGATGAGCCTGGAGCCTCTGGGGCCCCTGAGGGTCCAAGGCCCTGGGGCAGTTGCCCACTTTGCTCGGTCAGTAGTCCAGCCTTGGCAATAACTGAAAAGACATGACAGGTGAGTACTTCAAAATAAAACAGGAAACATGACAGACAGTGATTAACAAGATGTTACACTAACTCTTAAATCATTGGGGTGCCAGAAAATCAAGGTGGTGGTGATCCAGCAGGTCGTCTGTAAAGGGAGAAGTCTCTTAACGTAACATTACACTGGTGCAGCAAGCATGTTAGACACTGCAGCCATGTTTTATTGCCATGGTGTCAGGATAAAGGCATGTGGCGGCACAGTGGTTTAGCGCTGTTGCCTCACAGCAAGAAGGTCTTGGGTTCGAACCCCTGGGTTGTCCAACCTTGGGTGTCATCCCAGGTTGTTCTCTATGTGGAATTTGCATGTTCTCCCCGTGTCTGCAGTAGGTTTTCTCCGGGTGCTCCAGTTTCCCCCACCATCAAAAAGACATGCATGTGTTGGGTTAATACTCCTGTCTGTGCCCTTGACTGAGGTATGGCAAGAAGAACTGGAGTTGGTCCCTGGGTGCTGCACGGCGGCTGCCCACTGCTCCTAGCTACACAGCTAGGATGGGTTAAATGCAAAGAGGAATTTCCCTACAGAGATCATTAAAGTATATCAAAATAAAAAAAGATATAACATTATTAAACAATTATATATGTCATAAAAGGGGGGCTGATTGAAATGATTTAACTTTCATTGTAAAACTATACTGTAACCTTCAAACATAACATTTGAAAACCAAATCCAACTGCACAACACAAACGCCCATATGCTCGAAAGGCCATATGTGGTGTGGAAAATCACAGTGTGACAACAATCATCCATTAACCAGAGTGGACAACCAAATCATTTACAAGCAAAAGGCAGATTCATACATATTCAGACACTAAAACAAAAAGGCTCAACAATTACAGTCGCCTTTTGGACATCATAATGCCTGAATTGAATTCCAGCTGTCACACAAAGACTGTGACAAAGCTGTAAGTACACTAACGTAACATGAATATGCTATGACTGCCATGCTGGCCAGCAATGAATTCATCACCTGTCCTCATAGAGAGAGCCAGTTAAGTGTTCTGGAAAGGAGGGAAATTAAAAAATTAAAAAATCCTGAGCAAACTCCTTTTTATTTTTTTTTTAATGTATTTTAATTGCTTGGCACAAGAGCTGTGGAATCCTCTTTAAAATAAGTGCTAGAAAGCAGTTGGTCCAAAACTGACCTTGTCCTGGCAGAATTTAAGCGGTGTTTTTCACCCTCTCTGGTATCCCATTTACGTTGACCGAGCAGGAGTCTGATGACTTCATCAAGGAAAACTGAGCTTGTTCAAGAAGACTCAGATTATGGTACTGAGCTGCTGGTTATGTGATGGTCTCTCTAACCTCACAGCCATCATACAACCAGTTTACCCACTGAGAAACATGGATGTTTCGGCAAGGGTGTCCCTGAGACTACTTGTTCCTCATTCTTCAGGTCTTCACTTTCAATCCCTCGACTTCCTTTTCAGACGCATGAGGTGAGCAGCCTGGGAATACATACCTGCCACAGCCTCGGTGGAATGCATTTTAAAGGTTTATTTTAACCTAATCTGCCCTATTGGTTTACCTATTCATCCATCTGCAGTGCAGAGGATAATCCCATCTCCCCAAAGTGTATCTGTTTCAGTGGTCTAAAACAAATTAGGATTAGGTTTTTTTTTAACCGATTAAGAGAAACGGTGACTGCAAATGTTTCTTAGACTCGTAAGCCTGTTACGTTTGACGTTACTGAAAGGATTTAGAGACAAAGGGGCTTTGATAACACCTAACTTGGTAACGACCCTCATCGAGTGCATTATGGTAAATGTGATTATGGTAAATTAATGTTATTTTACCATCCATCTACCCACTGGCTGAAATTTAACCAAATTTCTGTTGCTTTTTAAATATTTGCTTTTTTTTTATGGGTTAACACAACATAACAGAGAGGAATAAGACTATGGTGCAGTGTAACATGGCATGTTAAATTCAAAACCTGTACCAAATCTCACTGCATGGAGGTATTACCAATTTGCATGTACCATAAAACATATATATATATATATATATATATATATATATATATATGTGTGTGTATGTGTGTATGTGTGTGTGTGTGTGTGTGTATGTGTGTGGCAGAATCTGTACATACTGCTGCTACAGCAACTACAAATTAATATTGTCATTTCTTCGTTTAACCTTTTTAAATAATTCAGCGCACCTGCACAATTGGAACAGTTGCACTTCGCAGATTAACTTGACTGATCTGAAATGTCACACCCAGCAAATTAAAAGCGTCCAGAAAAAGTCGTCCGGGTAGCATGGTAATTTATTCCGTTGCCTACCAACACGGGGATCACCAGATTGAATCCCCGTGTTACTTCCAGCTTGGTCAGGCGTCCCTCCAGACACAGTTGGCCGTGTCTGCGGGTGGGAAGGTGGATGTGGGTATGTGTCCTGGTCACTGCACTAGCTCCCCCTCTGGTCGATCAAAGCCCCTGTTTGGGGGGGAGGGGGAACTGGGGGGAATAGCGTGATCCTCCCATGTGCTACATCCCCCTGGCGAAACTCCTCACTGTCAGATGAAAAGAAGCGGCTGGCGACTCCACATGTATCGGAAGAGCCCTCCCCGGATTGGCAGAAGGGGTGGAGCAGCGACCAGGACGGCTCGGAAGCGTAGGGTAATTGGCCGGATGCAATTGGGGGGGGGGATCCCCCCCAAAAAAATAAAAAGGGGGAGGGGGATAAATAAATAAACCTTCCAAAAAAAAGAGAAAAGAAAAAATATGAAGAACTACTTGCCTATAAATATATGAAAAGTAAAAAAAAAAAAAGGTACCATGAGTCATATATGAGAACAGATTTTGTTCTAAACTGGGATTTCCAAAATGTGAGATAGTTATTGATAAATGAAAGGAATTTTTCTAAAAGCAGAGTAAGCAGTATTAGGGTTTGACTGACATAAGGCTGACACATGGGTTCAATTCTTTTCAGTGATTATCTTCTGTGCGGAATTGTCCTTGAGCATGACACAACCTCTACCACCTCCATAGCTTCTAATCTATAGCCCACTGGAGAGGGGCTTGCAAAAAGGGCATTTTGCTATAGGGATCAATAAACAATCACATTGTCATTCAGTGACAACTAACAAACAACTAGTGGTCAAACTAATGGATGCTAGTTAGATAAGCAAATCAAATCACTAACAAATAAAATAACCTTTGTCCACTTTTTTTCCCCTTGTTGCCTTGACAGAGGACCTGCTCCCGGCAGGCTTCCCTAACATCGACATGGGCCCTCAGCTCAAAGTGGTGGAGCGCACCCGGACGGCCACCATGCTCTGTGCCGCCAGTGGGAACCCGGACCCGGAGATCACCTGGTTCAAAGACTTCCTACCCATTGATCCCAATGCAAGTAATGGGCGGATCAAACAGCTACGCTCAGGTACAGAAAGTCTGCTGTGTTTGTTGTTCTTTTTTTTCCCCTCAATGCTGATCTGGTGCTATTGTTTATGTAATACCCAGTTTCTTCTTCTCTAAAATGTTAGTGCTGACTGAGAGGTGTTTGATGTGTCGCTTTTAGCCAAACATTGATCACACTGCTAAGTGATGTGTGAGGTTTAACGTGTATCATTGTGACTGTGTTCCTTCCAACTACAGCGTGTATGAATTAGAGCCTGACCGATAACTGAGGGTGCCGATATTATTGGCCAATATGAGCTAATTGCAGATAAATCAGTATCGGTGTTTATATAACGGCTGGTAAATGACAACCCACTAAGACCGGCTGCACCATTTGCGTGTAATATCCCTTTGGTAGAGGCTAGTTCCCATCAATGCAGAGAACGGAAATGGAGTAGAGAACGGTCAACTGAGTGTAACCTGCACGACAGGGGAATGGGCCTATGCTTGCGCAGGGACAGTTTACAGTCTAATGTCTAAGTTCAGTGGAGATTGGTGTAGGTTTTTTTCTAGACCGGATTCTAGTACTCACCCCAAAGACAACACACACACTCGTGGGTATAGTTTACAATAAAAAAACCAATTTATTTCAACAGTTCAAAGTAAAGTTATTTCAATATCAATACTAAATTAGATGTGTTATATATATATATATATATATATATATTTTACTCTATTATACTTTTTAAAAGTTCTTCCTAATATTCTATTTATTGTCTATATCTATCTATATTCTATTTTATACCCTTCTAATATATTACTTATGCAGCCATATTCTACACTAACAAATTAAAGAAAATAATCCAAAATAAAGTATGAGTGCACTCAAAGAAAATAATAAAGAAAAGAAAAGGGGGAATGATTCAGTCTTCCAATCTGTGCAAGGTGCAATGTCCAGATCCTACCACAATCACAGGGGCAAGTTAATGTAGAGGCGATGATGATGAATCCAAATCCAGGGCGATGATGGGGGCAATCCAAAGGGGGTATCCAAGGGTTCCAAAAGGGTGTAGCAAGGGGGGTTGTTCGGGGTACTAAAAAACCCGTCAGGATTCCAGCAGCGTACAAAACACAAGAGAAAAGAGTCTTCCTTCTTCCTTCAACGGGAGATCATCTGTCAAGGAAGCTTCGTGGGAGGGATCTTTTTTGTCGTAGTTCAAATGTCCTGTAGCTCAAATATCCGTAGTTCAAATATCAATAATTCAGGTATCCATAGTCAAAGTTGTCCGTATTTCTAAATATCCGTATTTCTCTTCTCTATTGTCGACGGTTGTTTGCATGGTTTAAACTCTGTAGCTCGTGTGCCTCCTAGAGGCTACTCGTGGAACTTACATACGTCACAGGGTACATGTAATCATGTGGGTTACATTTTCCCCCTCTAAACCGCATCAGTCTCTGCATGCGTCTAAACACTGTATGGTCTTGCAGAGGGCACTCTAGAAGAATCAGGGACATTTCTGCCCAAACTTTCGAAAAATGAGGCCATGGCTAGGACTAAAGGTCTTCCTAGTTCACCATAACAGAGTCTCTCAGGGGGATGTCTTTCTCTGATAGATCTTCTGATCGGTTCGCTCTCAGACGGGTTTCCGTCAGACAGGTCAGCCTGGCCTGTCACACCAGTGGGCGGTGCACTCTCGGGTTCAAGTGGGTTGTTTTCAGGTGAACGTCCTTCAATAGGTCCAAATTGAGGTACAACAGTAGTAGATGATGCGGGGTCTCCCTCAGGTAAGTGTCTTCGAACAGGTTGAGAGAATTCATCTGTGACTACTTCTGTCTCACGCCCAATTGGTTTCTTTTCAAGTAACTGATTGTGAACAGACTCAGGGGTATGGGGTACTTCACTAAGGAGTGGACTATCAGATTGGGAGAACTCCGACGGACTTGGATTCAACCCGACTGGGTTCAACAGTTCCGTGGCACGTGCTAGAGGGGTGGCCTGTGTGGTTGTCCTAATGCTTTGGGGAAACCTTGTGGAGATCTGTGGATAGCAATCCTCATCCTCGTCACTGCTGGGCATATCTGGGTCAACAATATTGTCGTGCCTGGTCTGCTGCGAGACTGTTTCCCTGCGTCTCAGCCTCCTTGTTGGTAAGTTTGTGTCAGGTTCTGAGACTTTATCTGTAACAGGTAGAAAGCCGCAGGGCAGAAGAAGGTCTCTGTGAAGGGTACGGTGTGGACCTTCACCCTGTTCTTGCTTGACGACATACACTGGGCCATCTCCCATCCTCTTCACCACAGTATGGACTTCCTTTTCCCATCTGTCCGCAAGTTTATGTTTTCCTCTTAAATTGACATTCTTCACCAGGACTCTATCTCCGGTAACAAGTTCTGCGGCTCTGATCTTTTTATCAAACCTGGCTTTATTCTTCTCTCCCATCTTCTTAGAGCTTTCAGAAGCAAGTGCATAGCTGTCTTGGAGGCGCTGTCGAAGATGTTTAACATACTCTGAATGCGACTTGAATCCAATTTGGTCTGGTGTAAGGCCTAGAACCAGATCAATGGGTAGTCTTGGCTGTCTACCAAACAACAATTCATATGGAGAGTAGCCTGTGGTGTCATTTTTCGTGCAATTGTATGCATGGACTAGCGGTTTGACAAAGTCCCTCCAATGATATTTATCCTTGTCTTCTAGTGTCCCGAGCATGCTGAGAAGGGTCCTGTTAAATCTCTCGACAGGGTTTCCACGTGGATGGTATGGCGTGGTTCTGATCTTTTCGGTTCCAATCAGACAGCACAACTCCTTGATGGTGTGGGATTCAAAATCTCTCCCCTGGTCACTGAGAAGGCGACTTGGAAAACCATACTGTACGATGAAGTTTTCCCACAGTGTTTTGGCAACCGTATTCGCCTTTTGGTCTTTCGTGGGGATGGCAACGGCAAACTTGGTGAAGTGATCCGTGATGACGAGGATGTTTCTTGTGTCCTTACTATCAGGCTCAATACAGAGGTAATCCATACACAACAGTTCAAGGGGATAACTGGTCTGTATATTCTCCATATGAGCAGCATGCTGGGAATTGGCTTTCCGCCTCACGCATCTTTCACAAGTCCTACACTTCTGTTCAACAGACTGAAACATCTTTGGCCAGAAAAATCTGGAACGAACAAGATGAAGGACACGCTGAGCGCCAAGATGACCGACTTCATCATGAAGGCCTTGCAATGCTCTTTCTCTGTGGCTACTAGGCAGCACCAGCTGATAGATCTGATTCCCACGATCAAGACATTTCCTGAACAGTACTCCATCTATAAGCTCTAGTCTATTCCATTCTCTAAGGAGCAGCTTGACTTCTGACAGTTCAGAGGACATCTCTTGAAAAGTGGGTTTTCGGTTTCCTTGAATGAAACTGATCACACGTCTGATAGATGGATCCTGTCTTTGAGACTGATACCAGTCATTGTGAGTCATTCCAGGGAGGGTGCCTTGTCCAGAGAACACAAAGTCATCAGGGATGGCAGAAGCATCTAAAGCTAAGGATTCAGCAAGAATGGGGAGTTCTGGCTGCAAATAGTCAGCCAAAGTGGTCACAGAGTGGCGTTGACATAAAGCAGACAGCATGTCACCAGAAACAGTTTTGCTTTCTCCATCCAAAACCCTTTGCTTCAGCTCTTCTATCCTCGCTTTCTCCTGCTTGAACTCCTCATCTTCTTCTGACGGACTCTGGGGTCTTCTGGACAACCCATCGGCATCTTGATTGCTGATCCCAGCCCTATACTTTATGGTGAATCTGTAGGTTGACAGAGCGGCTAACCAGCGATGTCCTGCTGCATCAAGCTTTGCTGTGGTCAACACATAAGTTAGGGGGTTATTGTCTGTTAAAACCTGAAATTCTGTTCCATAGAGGTAATCATGGAATTTCTCACAGATGGCCCATTTCAAGGCGAGGTACTCTTGCTTGTGGGCAGGATAGTTTTGTTCACTTCTGGATAGTCCTCTGCTGGCATAAGCTACAACCCTCAGCTTCCAATCGTGTTCCTGATAGAGCGCAGCACCGAGACCATCGCGGCTGGCATCAGTATGCAGGACGTAAGGAAGATTGGGATTGGCGAAGGCAAGAACAGGGGCCGAAGTCAGTTTATCTATGAGAGTTCTAAAAGCAACGTCACACTCTTCAGTCCACTCATTTCCAAAAGGTAAGGTGGGATTGATGGAAGTCTTGACCCTGTCCTTCTTGTAAATCTTCCCTCTTTTCCTTGGAGCAACATAGCCAGCAGTTAGAGCATTCAATGGCTTTGCTATTTTAGAGTACCCTTCCACAAAACGTCGGTAATATCCAGCAAATCCTAGGAAGCATTTGAGCTCTTTTCTGTTGGTGGGTTGAGGCCATTCTCTCAAAGCAGAGACTTTGCTTGGATCTGTGTGGACTCCATTGGCATCTACAACATGGCCAAGGTATTTAACAGAAGTCTGGAAAAAATGGCATTTTTCAGGGGACAACTTTAGGCCATAGTCTTTGAGCCGGTTCAACACTTTCATCAATCTGGCCTCGTGCTCTTCTAGTGTGTCAGAGAAGACAATCAGGTCATCCAGAAATACTAGTACTTCATTGAGATGCAGGTCTCCAACACATTTCTCCATCAGTCTCTGAAAGGTGCTTGGTGCATTTGTCACACCTTGGGGCATACGATTAAACTCATAGAAGCCTAGAGGGCAGACAAAAGCGGTCTTGTGCTTATCTTCCTCTGCAACTTCTACTTGATAGTAGCCTGACTTCAGATCCATGACAGAAAACCATTTGGCTCCACTAAGAGCAGAGAAGGTGTCTTCGATGTTGGGGAGAGCATAGGCATCTTTGATCGTTCTCATGTTCAGCTTCCTGAAATCTATGCAGAGTCTTATTGCACCATTCTTCTTCTTGACAACTACAATGGGGGAAGCAAATGGAGACTCTGACTCGCGAATAATTCCAGCGTCTAGCAGCTCTCTTAGGTGTTGTTTGACAGCTTCTCTGTCAGAGGGATGAATGGGTCTGGGTCGCTCTCTAAAAGGGGCCTCATCCTGGAGTCGGATGCGATGTTTTACTGCAGTCGTATGACCATGAGACAAGTCATCAACAGCAAACACCTCTGGCATGCTGTTCAGCTGGTGTGTGATCCGTTTTTTCCACTCTTCTGGAATGGGGGAATCTTCCAAATCAAAGTTGGTGGTGTTACTCTGAGACTGAGGGATGTCAGGCACAGTCATATTTTGGGATTCAGACGGCATCACATACTGTGCTACCATCATTTCAGCTATCACCTGCCTTGGATGCAGTGTGACACTACGATCAGTCACATTTCTGAGAATGACAGGAATCTTGTTTAAAGATCGAAGTGGAGTTTCTATCAAGGAATTTTCAACGAACACTCCACCAGGTAAGGAAACGGTTTCAGGGGATTCGACCACGAAAAGGGAACGTGGGAAATGTTTCTTCACTCTGACATCTCCAAAGACAGACACTTTTCTTCCTGGTGGAATGGTGACAGGATGGCGTCCATGCAACTTAACATGATTGGCTGAAATCTCTTCCTGATGACTTAGGGCAACATGCTGGAACAGCAAGATACAGTCACTATTGATATTGGGCCTTTGTAAGAATTCTCTTCCATGCTTTTCTATGCCACCTTCATATAATCTGTCAAGGACATTGGTTCCAATCAATAGGGGAATCTGAGTGTTAAAATGGCAATTTGGCACAATGAGAACTAATGAAGAGACCTGTTCAGCTATGCCAGTGATGCTAATGGGGAAGGAGATGAGGGCTTGGATATAACCCTGTTAAGGAACATGTTGGCCACCTGCACCTTCTATCTGGAAAAGAGTCTGAATGGGCTGGATGGGGAGGAACGATAAGTGGTTCAAGTAGAATGTCTCTGAAATGGTTGTTACTTGGGAACCGGTGTCAAGGATTGATTCACATTCTATTCCTTCAATGGAGACAGATGCAGTGCAGCGTGGCCCTACAAGTTCACAGGGAAGGGATTGGCTATTTTGGTATCTTTGTCTGTATCTATTTTTTCTTGTCTGGGTTCTATTCATAATATCATTAATGGGTTTGGGACTGTTATGCTGGTACTTAGCTCCTGAACGTCCCGAAACAGGAGCTGCTACTAGTTTAAAGGCATGGAGGTGAGGGTATGCGTATTCCTGTGAGCTTCACGTTTTTGTCTCAGCTTGGTGTTCTTTTGATGGACAAGAGCGGGGTTGGGGGCACTCACACAGTGGGCAGCAATGTGACCATCTCCACCACATTTAAAGCAGAACCATGGCTTGGGAAAACGAGGCGTGTAAATTCGAGGTGTGGAGGCATTCATGACCATGCAGCTGGTTTCAATCTGAGTTCTGTTTGGCTGTGGTTCTTCCTTGATGGACAGGGTTGCAATTTGTTTCTTTAACTCAGCTACCTCATCGCGGAGTTTCTGTGTGTCTTCATTTTTGTTTTCGGCTGGGGCTTCGATTTCATAAACAGTGTGGGCATGCACTGAAGCTTTTGAGCTCCCTAGATGTTTCTTCATCCTATCTAGTTTAGCTGAACGACGGCCTTCTTCTGTCCTAAGCTGATGAAGCAATTCAGGAAATGAGGGTGGGCTATTTTTTTTCTGTTCAAGCTGAAGACCTAAAATCAACGAGTGGTCCCAGCATCCTCTGCAGAACTGTCTTATTAAGTGTTTTTCTGAATCTACAAGTGAAGCTCCCCCTCTAGAGATGACTTTAGTGAGGAGGGTCTGAAGTCTGAATAAATAATCAGATGGCTTCTCTCCAGAATTCTGGTTTGCACTCAAGAATGCAGCAAAAAGCTCTTCTCCATCTTCTACGACTCCAAAGGCTGATTCGATGTGGTTTACGTACGCAACAGGGTTTGCATTGACACCAAGTGGTTTCACCATGTCAGAAGCTGGACCAACCAAACTCTCTAGAACCTTTCTGATTTTTTGTGAATCGGTGACATAGGTGTCACTTAGAAGCAGCTCAACTTGAGTTCTCCAAGCTTCATAATCTACTTCCCCATTTGGCTTTGGAAGCCTACCTGAGAAGGTTCGAAATTTACTTGGGCTACTGTATGGTTGTGTTGACTCATTCTTAATAACATGTTCTACTACTACGTTCTGGATGCTCGGGGGATTAATGATGTCTTCTTCAAGGCTCATTGAATTACGCATGGATGAGTGTGTGGTTGGAGCACGGTGAATGTCAGATATAGATGGCCGTCTGTTACATTCTTGGGTCATGCTAGGCGTGTGCTCAACATCAATGCTAGGCTTAGTGTCTTGCATAGGGCTGTGTTCCGGTAAAGACGTGTTGTCAGTTTTCTGTGATGCTGTAGACCGAATGCGCCTCAGTTCATTTTCTAAGATGGAGGCATAGCCTGACATGGCACTACCACCAATAGCGCTGAGTTCTTCGAGATATTGCTGGGCTAAGTCTTTGCCTATTTCCTCTTGACATATTTGTCTAATTGTTCTGACATTCCATAGAGCAGTTGGATCAACAGGGCTAGGTATAAGGCCAAGGGTATTTGGGGTTATCCTGGTGATTGACTTTTCACACTCAAATTCTATTATTACCCTACCATTAGGTTGGTTGGGCTCATCCACAACTCTGATGCAGGATGAGATCTTCCCATGTTGTTCGAAGAAGCTTATTATCGTTTCGGCAGAGCTCATTTCATTGACACCTTCAACTAATAAGCAGTTTTGTCCATGGACTTTATACTGATTGCAAAGATCCATATTGACTGTGTTATTTTCAAAATAAAAAAATATATAATCAAGTATTTTATAGAGAGGTGTGGTCAGTGGGGTAGTATATGACCTGAAACGCTAATTAACCAATCTCCTGGCTGGCTCGCCAACTTTCTGTAACCTGCACGACAGGGGAATGGGCCTATGCTTGCGCAGGGACAGTTTACAGTCTAATGTCTAAGTTCAGTGGAGATTGGTGTAGGTTTTTTTCTAGACCGGATTCTAGTACTCACCCCAAAGACAACACACACACTCGTGGGTATAGTTTACAATAAAAAAACCAATTTATTTCAACAGTTCAAAGTAAAGTTATTTCAATATCAATACTAAATTAGATGTGTTATATATATATTTTACTCTATTATACTTTTTAAAAGTTCTTCCTAATATTCTATTTATTGTCTATATCTATCTATATTCTATTTTATACCCTTCTAATATATTACTTATGCAGCCATATTCTACACTAACAAATTAAAGAAAATAATCCAAAATAAAGTATGAGTGCACTCAAAGAAAATCATAAAGAAAAGAAAAGGGGGAATGATTCAGTCTTCCAATCTGTGCAAGGTGCAATGTCCAGATCCTACCACAATCACAGGGGCAAGTTAATGTAGAGGCGATGATGATGAATCCAAATCCAGGGCGATGATGGGGGCAATCCAAAGGGGGTATCCAAGGGTTCCAAAAGGGTGTAGCAAGGGGGGTTGTTCGGGGTACTAAAAAACCAGTCAGGATTCCAGCAGCGTACAAAACACAAGAGAAAAGAGTCTTCCTTCTAGTTCAAATATCAATAATTCAGGTATCCATAGTCAAAGTTGTCCGTATTTCTAAATATCCGTATTTCTCTTCTCTATTGTCGACGGTTGTTTGCATGGTTTAAACTCTGTAGCTCGTGTGCCTCCTAGAGGCTACTCGTGGAACTTACATACGTCACAGGGTACATGTAATCATGTGGGTTACATGAGCATGCGCGAAATGCCTCTATCATGCCTCCACACGCCCCGCGTAGCATCCAGGCGCTAGGATTCTAGGAAGACCCACCCCTACTCTGTGTCTGATTAGCTAACTTTAACCCTAACCCCGCCCTAACCCTAACCTTAACCTACCCAAATAACGGAGGCAACGAGTACTTGCGCATGCTCAGTTGACCGTTCTCTGCATCGATGGGAACTAGTCGCTACCATCCCGATACGACCGTGTGTGACGTTTGCGTGTTCTCCCTTTAGAACCGGGTGTGACGTGAGTCCGTTTTAGATGATGTCATCGTTTTCGAGACACGTCACCAATGAAATGCACCGTGATTCGCTGAAATACAAACATGGGGGAGGCGAATACAACACGGGGGAGGCGAAATGCATTATGGGATGCATTTTTTTTCTGTTTTTTCAGCGCTCTTAGCCCTCCTCTTAGCTTCCGTGTGGACCACAAAAAAGATTCTAAAGTTGGGCTTCAGACAGTGACAATGGCCAACAACCTGAGCCAGGGAGCGGCATTGATGCTTAGTACAGCAGTTACTTTTAGGATGAAAACGACATCGAATTAGAAGATTCAGACCCAGATGAGGAGGAGGAGGATTTTGGCAAGTTTGCTGGATTTTTTGTTTGATTTAAAAAAAAATGTCAATGAGCATTAGGGCAAAGGCAATAATTTCCATTTAAAGCCAAAGGGTTAAGCTCTCAAATGGTTTTTATTTCAGATAATTGTCACGTGAAATACACATTACTTGAATAATAATTAATATCCCCCATCACTTCTCCTCTTAGCCTAAATAAGCCTGGTCAGCCATACCTGGTTTTGCTACATTAACGTGAAAGCCAGTACCGTCTGTCAAACACCAAAATTACGTTTAATGTTGCAGTAGTGGAGTGGTGTAGGCTAAGCTGTTGACAAACTTGATTGTAGGTTTATTCATGAAACAGTCTGGCAGTTCTAGCGAGTAAACAAACCGTGGTCCTATTATTTCTACCTCGTCACTTCTAAAAATTCTCCAGCAACATCGCTTACAGGAGGATATAATGCTGTCCATTGCTAAATTAGGTTACCCACAAAGCTAGCTAATGCCATGTTTATCAGTGCAAGACCGCTAACGTTAATGAGCAGTAATACTATAGCATTTAACTTATTCTGCCTGAATGAAGCAATGGTAAATGTAGCTGCAACTCATATGTCTGTAGTTACAGTCAGTGCATTGGAGATTATTAAACCAGAGAGGAAAGGTAAATAAATGTGAGCTGAACAAGTATCTAACATGGCTTGGTAACCAAACAAAGTCATCTGGCTCCACAAAACAAGTAGTCAGCTACTGACTGATACTAAGCAGTACTGATGTTTATTTAGTTATTTATTTTATTCATTCTTTATTTTCTCAGTGTTCATTTCTACAATTGGTTGGCAATGTATAATAATGTTAAATACTCTTTAATAAAGTTGTTTGTTTAAGACAGCAGCATTCTGGGCGTCCATGTAGCATGGCGGTCTATTCCGTTGCTTACCATCATGGGGATCACTGGTTCAAATCCCCGCGTTACCTCTGGCTTGGTTGGACGTCCCTACAGATGCAATTGGCCGTGTCTGCGAATGGGAAGCCGGATGTGGGTATGTGTCCTGGTCAATGCACTAGCGCCTCCTCTGGTCGATCAGGGCGCCTGTTCAGGGGGGAGAGGGAACTGGGGGGAATAGCGTGATCTTCCCACGCGCTACATCCCCCTGGCGAAACTCCTCACTGTCAGGTGAAAAGAAGCAGCTGGTGACTCCACATGTATCGGAGGAGGCATGCGGTAGTCTGCAGCCCCCCCCTGGATCGGCAGAGGGGGTGGAACAGCGACCAGGAAGGCTCGCAAAAATGAGGTAATTGGCCAGATATAATTGGGGAGAAAAAAAGGGGGGGAAATCCTCCCAAAAAAAGAAGCAGCATTCTGAATACCTTTGCATAGTCATATCGGTGCGGAATTGGTGCATAATCCACATAGAAAAGGTCTATTTTCATTCCAGCTCAAAAAAGTCACCGTATCGTCTACCATATCAGTAATCGGAGAATGCCCCCCCCCCCCAAAAAAAATCGGTATCTGTCCCAAAAATCCCATATCGGTCGGGCTCTAGTATGACTATGATCTCACATTGACTGGTATTATTACCATCTGTACATTTAAGACATTTATCTGATGGTGCTCCCCAGAGCGAGATAGAATGAGGACAGCAGTGGTATAAACTTAAATTCCTAAATCACCAACATTACAACCAACGACTTGTAAGGGGTGAAGAGATCAGAGCTGCAAAGCCTTACTGTGATCTTCGAATGATCATGAAAAGGGAGAATTGCAAATGAAGAGTGTGTTGAAAAGGATATCCCTTTTTAAGAGTCTAGTAGCATCGATTAAAGCCAGCCCACCCGACTAATTTCCTGAGTTTTAGAGTTGTGTCACACAAGAGAATGAGAACAAGGTCCATTTTCCACAACCACAACCACTATGGTGGATATGTTGTCGTGTTGCCATTGATTGAAACCCATTGAGAGTCCCAGTAAAGCAAAGTCTAATTATATAGCTAATTAAGTGCAGGCCCTGGAGTGGCCTCGGGCACTGACTGGTATATATTTTAGCTCAATGATTTGTCACCATCAGAAAAATCCAATAACTCCTATTTGATTTGCTGCCGTAAATGTAAATCAGGGTAGACACCACTAAATTAAGGGGGCTGTTGCCATTGAATTCTTGACCCAGTTGTGGTCTTGTGAGCTGTACACTAAAACAATCAATTTGTCACCTCCTTCTTTATGCCTTGCTGGGTGTAGCAGGCCTGCAGCTCCCTAAGACCTTTAAATTTGAGAACTGTGTCATCACTAATTTACTAAGGCAGTCAAGTTTCACGGGAGACCTTTGGCTTTTAAGTGGTTATCACACTGAGGCTCAACATATCAAACTGCAAATTGGTGGGTGGGGGGAGGCTACACTGTCAAAAATAAGTGTAAGTGGGGGGCATCCGGGTGGTGTGGCGGTCCTTGTCCATTGCCTACCAACAAGGGGGTCGCCGGTTTGAATCCCTGTGTTACCTCCGACTTGGTCGGGCGCCCCTTCAGACACAATTGGCCGTGTCTGCGGGTGGCAAGTCGAATGTGGGTATGTGTCCTGGTCGCTGCATTAGCGCCTCCTGTGGTTGGTCGGGGTGCCTATTTGGGGGGGGATTGGGGGGGAATAGCGTGATCCTCCCACGCGCTACATCCCCCTGGTGAAACTCCTCACTGTCAGCTGAAAAGATGCGGCTGGTGACTCCACATTTATTGGAGGAGACATGTATTCTGCAGCCCTCCCCGGATCGGCAGAGGGGGTGGAGGAGCAACCAGGATGTGTTCAGAAAATAGGGGTAATTGGCCAAGTACAATTGGGGAGAAGGGGGGAAAAAATTACACAAAAAAAGTGTAAGCTCCCTCTGGGTTGATGTCGTACAACATTCCAAGTGATCCAATTCTAAGTTGTTAGTGGACTGGAACCTCCCTGTGGGGGGTATCAAGCGCTCCTGGAGAGCTTTGGAGAAAGAACGCTGCCAGCCAACACTTTTGACTTCAGCTGGAAGACACAGAGTCAATGTAGGGGATTCTCTGGGTTCTGAGCTCTGGGTTTGTTATGCTCATGATTTCAGCCTAAGCTCTTGTCACACAGCCAGCTATCTCCTCTACATTAATATAAACAATATATACTTGATGGAACACATTGTCTGGGTGCAACAAGCAAATATTGATTGACATGTAGTGATATCACAGTTTTACCCTGTGACACTGCAGCACAAGTGTCATTACATTAATTAGTGTTGTGATGCCAAAAGCAAAACAAAAAAATCTTTAAAACTTTGCTTGTTATTATTTTCATTATTTCTTGTCAGTACAAATTCATTTGTGTAATGTCCCCCAGTAAAATAATTCTACCCGCATAGTCTTTCCATGCGAGCATCAATAGTAATGCTTTATATTTGATAGTGTGACATTTTTGTTATCACATTGATGATAATGTTGTATCACAATTCTCAGACACACAAGACAGCAAATAAACAGATTGGATTGGATTGTGATTGGAGGGCTTTGGTGCATATGTCTTTGATTGTGCTAGAACTTAACACCAGTCCATCACTGGTGAACTTCCAGATGTAAGCTTCACCATGTGGACAGAGATGGTCATCTTTCTGCCTTGCTGTCTACCCAGCGTCTGCATCACCTGTCTTTATCACTATGTCCTCAATTGTTTCTGTTGGTCTCGTCTCACTGAAGACTGTTATTGTGCTCTCCGTCTCTGTGTTGAGTCTGTCTGAAACTCTGATGTGTCTCAGTGCGCATCAACAAAGAGTCTTCAACACCCTCCATGTGACCCTTCCCCTCAACATAAGCTCTAACTGCAATATAAACACAAATTAATCAGAAAACTAAGCGTAAGATTTGAACCTCCGGAACAAAAAGTATAGCTTTTGAAAGTGCAGGACAAATGAGACATTTTTGAGGGGCATCAAATAATGATCAGTGTTTCAGAGTAAGAGCTGGCCCATTTGGATAAGAAACCTGTAATTGTGTAAAATTTGATTTCCCATGATGACGCGATTGCTATGATGAACACGGTGCCCTTCGTGCCATATATCCCCAAGCGGAGCGAATGTTAAAAGAAGTGATTACATTTGTGGGAAGAAATGGTCTTCATGGCAGCGCTCACTTGTCCTGCTGCGTGAGAGTTCTCAAAACAAGGACCCGTGCTAAGCTGTGCTTCCACAGCTCTTGGACAGCACTCTTTACCTCTCAGCAACATTCCAGCTCATCCTAAAATGAACTATTCTGTTCTCCCCCCCTTCTTTTTTTCTGTTTACTTTCTTTTCCTTTATCATTTTCAGAAGCCATTGGTAAGTGTCTCGCAAAGCCAAACAAGCCCACCCACTATCCTTGAGGCAGATGGCAGATTTAAACTTTCCAAAATGCATGCCTCCCCCTTCCCACAATGCCCTCCTCCACCTTAACTTCCTCACTTTCCTCCTCCTCTGTCTTCTGTCCTCTTATTTTCTTCTCTACTTTTTTTTAATGTTCTTCATTTGTATTCTTGCTCTTGCCAATTCTTCTATTTTCTCCCTTCCTTCTGCACTGGAACTTCAAGCACAAAGGTGAATAAAGGACACAAAACACTATCTGGTTTGGGGACAGTCACGCATCTCGCTGTCCACCTTAAAGCAGTGCCATTTATATCCATCCATCCATTATCCAAACTGCTTATCCTACTCTCAGGATCAAGGGGATGGTGGAGCCTATCCCAGCAGTCATTGGGTGGCAGGCGGGGAGACACCCTCGACAGACCTACATGTCTTTGGACTATGGGAAAAAACTGGAGCACCTGAAGGAAACCCACGTAGACATGGGGAGACATGGAAACTCCACTCAGAGGACGACCTGGGATGACCCCCAAGGTTGGACTACCCTGGAGCGCGAACCCAGGACCTCCTTGCTGTGAGGTGACTGCACTGTGCCACCGTGCTGCCTCCATTTATTTATTTCTTTACTTAAAGCCATTATTTACTCTGAGAAGTAGTTGAGCTTATGTAAGCTTATATACTCTCTTGCAGCTTTGTCCTGCTTGACATTCCTGTAGCGAGACACACACTTTGAATTGGACCAGTATAACCACAGTCTCGAACAGCTGGCTACTGGGCGGCAACACTGGAGCTTTTGGGGCACTGCGGCATCATTTGCTTAAAGAGGGGGGAACGTGCCTGGTTCACTTCACCTGCCCATGTTTTCTCAGCCTTGGATGTGAGCCAGCACATCCATCTGTTAAAAGTTTCAACATGATACTGCCCCTTGTCAGAGCCAATCTTCTCTCATAGCTCATCTTAGTGGTTTGAGAGAGCAGACTTTGAGAAGGTAGTTGGACTTGGTTCTGAATCCCAGAAAAAAACACAAACAAACAAAAAAATATCTAAAGTGTAGCCTATTTTGAGGCTGGTGGTGAGATATTTAGCAAACATTTCGGGGTTGTGACAAATCCTGAGGTTCTGGGCAGAGGTAGGACTTTGCCCTGTTGGTACACAACAGTTGTTTGATCCACAGACACACATACACAAGTTGAACACAGGTTTCACAACAACATAAAAAAAGCCTTGGCAGTGAGAAGTGACTTAAAAGAGTTTTGCCGTGGGTCCGGTGAGGGCCACTGCAGGAGTGCCATGTGGCTGAACCCTCTGGTCCCACACTGTGGCCTGTGCGGCCCTCCAGGCCTGGCCAAATATTTTCACAGGGGAGCGTTTTTCTCTCCCACCCAGTTGGCCCATGCCCCAACTGGCTTTCAAATCTCCAACTTAGTCCCTCTAGTCCATCCCAGAGAGCCAGGGCTCATGTGCAAGCTGCATCTAGCCACATTTTTGTACTCCCTCTGACTCCTTTTTGAACTTCTTGTGCAAATATACCCAGGCGCCTTGAGCTCCTTACATTTCTACGTGTACGTGTGTGTGTCAAAGAGCTGAAAATGAAATTACCCTCCCTTGTTTCAATACTAAGGGCCTCTTAAGGTAATGTTGGCTTCGGAGGCAATTTTTCTCTGGAAAGCTCATTCAGTAGCTGGGCAGAATTTATGCTGATGTGAAAAAAGCCTGAATGCTTAAAACCCCTCAGCAGCCATCATATCCACCATCCATCTTTAATCCCCCTTCTCTAAAAACAATATGCCTCAAATCCAGCAAAGTCAAAGATAACATTTTAATAAATGCTTTTTCTGGTGCAAGGGAAGATAAATGAGGGCTCACTGATCATTGCTCAGAAGAGCTCGTTGCTGGCTTTTCTCTAGTACAACAGTTAAGAGCAAATATCCTTTAAAAGAGTCCAAGGCACACCGTTGTCTTAGTTTAGATGGCAAACCAATTAGGAATAACTGACACACTGGGAACCGCTGCTTCATTTAACATGTGTTAGTGAAAATTTATAAAGGTGTGCAACCTTACGTGGGCGGCACGGTGGCCCAGTGGTTAGCACTGTCGCCTCACAACAAGAAGGTCCTAGGGTCAAACCCCGGGGTTGTCCAACCTTGGGGGGGGGGGTCGTCCTTGTTTTACTGTTCTCCCCCTGTCTGCGTGGGTTTCCTTCGGGTGCTCCGGTTTCCTCCCACCATCAAAAAGACATGCATGTTGGAGTTAGTACTCCTGTCTGTGTGCTGACCAAGGCAATAGGAAGAAATAACTGGAGTTTGTCCCCGGGTGCTGCACAGCGGCTGCCCACTGCTCCTAGCTACACAGCTAGGATGGGTTAAATGCAGAAAAAGAATCTCCCTGCGGGGATTAATAAAGTTGTAAAAAAACAAACGTGGCCTCGCAATAGCAGGTTGCAACTAAAGCAAGATGCAACAGTCTTTTCTTTTTCTTTTCTTTTCTTTTTTTTTTTTTGTTTGCCATGTATAATAAAGGTATCAATAATTTACTAAGACAAACAGTGTTCCATGAATTCATTTGAAGTAAGTTGAATTTTTACAGAAAAGCGATTGAGGATCCCTTCAAGGAACCCTCAACGGAGTACCTGTTTTTGATGTCACTCGAGACTCAGTTGGGTTTCTGCTCTCTTCTCCACATGAAGTTAAATGCATTTTTTGGAATCAAACTCATTGTTTGACTTGGCTATAGTATCTTTATTTAAAACGTTTTTCCTCGTTTTTTCATTCATATGATATTCCTACTTTGTAAGCGGTGAGCCTCTGCTTTGTGTGTTTGAGGCATACCCATTAGCTTTCGATTTGTGAGCCATGCACAAATATGCTTACGTGTGTGTGTGAATGTGGGCAGACACTTTTCTGTTGTCTTTTGACCTGCAGGCATGCTCCAAAGTTTCAAGGAGGAATTCTGGGATTGATCCTCTGATCATTTCATGTGGGTGGGGTGAGAGTGCATTCACTGAGGACAGGAATTGAGGCATGAGTTCAACACCTTGCATTTGAACTTCCTGATCCTGCGCAGTTCCTCCACCTATCCCATATAATCTTTACTACACATCAGTTTGCTGTTTGCAAACCTGGTGTAAAGTCCCCATCTCTAAAATACCACAAGAAGAAACAATATCCAAAAAAAGAGAAGAAAAAGAATACCTTTGGCTTCATCCAGTGATGGAAAAGCCAGATCTGGCTGGCTGTGTGCTAGATCATGCTGTGTTGGCCGGGCTGTGATATTTATGTACAGAGCCCCTTGGGGAGCACTTCTCCAGAGGTATGGAGTGAGCATGACATTTCTTCCCTTGTCCCCATGGCTCCAGACCTCTGGTCCTCACTGGCCTTGTCAGCCAAAGCAGTGCCCAGAGAGAGAATAGGGTTCATGCATATTCATAAAGACTGAGATCTTTCTTTATGTCACGGTTCAAGATACTGAATGGCTTCAACATGTGCCCTTGCACACAAACTTAAAAGCATGGTACACACATGGAAGGGAGTACACAGTTTAAACCGTGGATGGGCCCTAATATATTTATAGAGAGTAAAACTTGCTCACTGACAAATAAGGCCAGGAAGGGAGAAGGCGTGTACAGATGTGGCATTGAATGCCAGGTGTTTTCTGAAACCCGCTGAGATGCCACCAGAATCTCAGATGGGTCCGCATGGTGATGAGAAGGTCAGCCAGTCGTCCTGTGGTGAGCGGTGAGAATTTGACTCACAGCCAGTCACGCAACTCCACCCGCCCTGTGCCCAGATGGGCAGCATTGTTGGCCAGATTGCCTCTGGGCAAACTACATCCTTCAATCATATTTTCTAATATATTCAGAGATTTTTTTTTTTTTTTTCAACAAAACAGCTGGGGGTGTTATGGAGAGAAAATAATGCCACATTCAATAATGCAAGGATGTCATTGGCCCTTCAAAGTATATTAAGGTCGTGTCACTCTAAGCTGATCAACCCCTGGCTCACTGAAGCTTAGATGGGGAGCTTATGGTTGTGAGATTGTGTGCCGATAATACAGGTGGATTTGCCATTGTAATTGACTCACATACTGGCTGGCTTCCATCATCTCCAACCCAAACAAAAGGGCTCAGATTCTCGCCGAATTTCCCCTGTTTAGAAATCACGAAGTTCCAGTCCCTTATTTCCTCCTGATTTCTTCCCCTTCTTTTCATTTTTGTTTTCTAGAAGCAGCCTCATTGACCTGATCTACCTCCTCAGCTGTTCAGTCCTCCCTCTTCTGCTCACCATTTCTCTCCTCTTTAGCCTTTCTCTCACAGAGAGTCCTTTTCAGGGTCAACACAACGTCCTTTCGCTTTACAAACCTGCTTTATTAACCTTAACCTTATCCTAACTATAACCTCATCTAACCTAACCTAACCTAACCTAACCTAACCTAACCTAACCTAACCTGACCTAACCTGACCTAACCTAACCTAACCTAACCTAACCTAACCTTACCTTACCTAACCTTTAACTGATAAATCCCTAACTCCTGACTAAAACCCCAAGTCAACCAAAGCAAAGTGAAGCACACAGCTTCCTGCAGCCCCTAATCAAATTCTAACTCTAACATAACCCTCCCAGAACCCTCCTACCTTGTCTTGTGATTACTCCTGATTATATGGTCTCTTAAATGGTCAGAAAAATGAGAAGAGTCTCTCCCCTGTTGTTTTGCCTGGTTTTTACAAGTTACCCTACACTGTAGTTACAACACAATGGATATAACTGTGTAAATATTGTGCACTGTGAATAGCTCCTAAATTATGACAATAATTATTTAGGTTCACAGGGCAGTTCACAATGATTAGTCAAAGTCAACATTGAAAGGCTTTTGTAAACGTACCCTGTAGTGTCTTTTAGAAATGTTTTTATTAACTTTATGAAAAATCAATTTGCCACTTTCACTCAAAGCAGGTATGCCTTATAAATTCCATAACTTTTGTGATGCCAACAGCAGCTCAGTTGTGATTATGTTGTGTGGTTGATGACAACAGACATCCTTACCTTCAAGTACATTTACCTCGCATTGACTTGTTGTTAGGTTTTGGACATGAGCACAATGCAACACAGTGCACGACTCTTATATATGTATATTTATTTATGTATGTCTTGGTCAGACCCCATATAAGCCCAGAGAGACTTGAGAACCAGGCAGAACATGACACCAAGTAATGGCCTCCTCACTGCTGGTATCACAACGGATGCATCTGTATGCAGAGCAGGAACAGCAATTTGACCAGAAGCCATTGTTAACCTAATCCTGCCCCCAAACAAATACACTGGATGGGGATTTGAAAAGTACCAGCACCACTTCACATCTTAGACATTGGCCTTCTTTTTTTTTCAAGTACCACTACAAGTCAAACTTGTGTCTTGATAGTTTTAAGTAAGTTGATTAGGGGTAGCATGCGCGCGCGCACACACACACACACACACACACACACACACACACACACACACACGGTTCTTTTATCTCATATGCACGCAAAATCATTCTGCTGTGGTGTCAAATCTAACAGACATTGTGAACTCTAGGCCCAGGATCCCCTGTGCCTGCAGGCCCTCTGGGCTAAGTAGGACACCACTTTCAGGCTGGCGCTGCCCTGTTGGCACTCTCAAGGGGCCGCCGAGAGCAGTGTACTGTCAGTTTGCCATGAGTCATCGATAGATTTAGATTGAGAGATGGAAAGACAGAAACAGAAGAAGCAAAAGGGAGAAGGCAAGAGGGATAAGGAGCAAGTGAGATTGAGACCCAGAGAGAGAGCAACAGACAGCTATATAGAGATTAGGGTCAAGAGCACAAGGCCATTTAAAGTTACATTCCTGAAGCTTTACTTCCCATACAAGCAAATCACCCTTTTGACACTTACTTTTGCTGGTGTATTAAAAAAAGGGACTTATTCATGAACATCCAAATCGTCAGTGCTTTTGTTGTTTTTCATCTTAATGCCAGGTTCGATTCCTGGCTGCTCCCTGAATTCTCGCTACATTGGCGGCAGCGGTGGGATCGAACCTGGGTTCTCCGCACCACGGGCAACTGCGCTAACCAGTCAACAAAAGGGTCTGACCCGTTCGCCAAGGGCTTGCGAGTCTACACATCCATGGTCATTACACTGTTACGCTATCATGGATAATGTCTGGATGCAGTGGAGATGACAGAACCCTTTACCAATAAATGCTACATGCTAGATTACCAATACATGTATAAATGCTAGGTGTCACTTAATGCCATCATTTCCTGGTATTTGATGTTGAGCATCCAAGAATATGGACCACTGTCCTCCACCTAAACTATATGTACATAGAGGAGGTAGCGCTATATCTGCACCTTGGGCTCAGGCTTCACTCAAGAAACCCAGTAGTTCAAACTGTCCAGAAGTGAGTTTGCCACCAAGCATATAACATAGAAAATGGTTAAAGCAAACAATATATTCAGAGAAATCCAAGACACATTTAAAGGAGACAAGGGAACAAGATGCAGGTTGGATGACCAAGGAAGTGTGTGCACATCTGTTTTAGTTTTACTTGTTTACAAGTGAGAGCCCTAATCTTGTCTGACGTAGTTTTCTTAAGTCTGAACCTTATAGTCCTTAAAGGCTCAAATTGTAGTGCAATCTAACCAGTCTAGGCTCCATTCTTGTGACACCCCTTAGTGTTTTTTTTTAACCACACCCGCAAATCAAAGGTCAGTTTTTTGGGAATCAACTGAAGATGTATCGCCTTCCAGCCATAATAAAACTCATACCAAGGATCACACACATTTCTCAGACACCAACCCTGCTATTTGCGTCTCTTCCCTTGATATGACTAGGGAGAGGAGATAAGGTGAACGAGTGTTTCAGTCATTCAAAGTCATTCGAAGTCCTCTTGTTCCTTTGTGAGACCAGCAGTGAGGTCCTTCTTTTTTTTAAAGAATATGTCCCCCTATCTGAGAGTCCCATGCGTAAAAGTTTTGATAATTGAGTCCTAACATCCAATCCAGACAATTCCTCTTAACTACAGTTTAAGTTTACGTTGAACTAAACTGCTGTTGTTTTCATTTTTGTATCTCCTCCAGAGGGTACCCCTATCCGAGGTAAGCCGTTTAATCACCACAATAAAAATAAATAAATAAATAAAAATGCAGGCCTTAACTTACACATAACCACACATAACCATCCTTAACTCCACACAAATGGCTCAATATGGGAGATACAAATAAGAGGGCCTTGAAGAAGAAAATAAAATCCATAGCTCTATCAACACCTGCCTTCTCTGTTTCCACTAACGCTAACCCTCCATCTTATTGTTCTGTGTTATCTGTGTGTTCGTTTTGTCTATTTGTGAGTATGTATGTGCTTCTCCCTATCATGTTCCACTCATTGTTGTTGTGTAATTCTTCACCCATGTTTGTGTGTATGTCCTGTGTTTATGCCCTTCCCCCAATCAGTGGGAACATTTTGAATATATTCTGCTGGTCCATTATAGTGGAGGAGACGGCAGTAATGGTTTGTGCCAGTGATATTTAAATTGCAATGGCGGTGGTGGAGGGCTGGTGTTGAGCCACCCCTGCTAATACTGGGAACGCCGTGCGGCCTGTTCACAACCCCTCCCTCTCTCCCATCTTCTTCTCTGCCTTGATCACCTTTCCTGTTCACTGCTGCTGTTGTCATCATCTATGAGGGGCGATGGTCCCGTTGTGCTACGTTAAAGACCCTGTCCCTTTCATGAGTCCCAGAGGGAGAAGGTCCTGAATAGTTGGAGCAAAAATTGGCGTAAATGAAATTACATTGATTCCCTGCCTGTTGCTTTGCAGCACCCTGTGGCTCAGGGAGGATAAACGGGAGCAGCTGCAGTGTGCAACAGCGGCCTTTTCAAAATGCCTTTGACCCCCCCCAGGGCGTTTCATATACTTGCAACGTGTTCAAACCCAAACAGAGGAGGCACTGTTCAGCAGTTGCGTATGAGGTTATCAAGGCTGGGTTGGGACTGAGGAAGAAGTTAAGTTGTGTGGCACCAGTGTTCCCCAAAAATGTGTTTTTGAAATAATTTTTCTCACTTCTTCACCTCATCTCCCGGGACAGGGACAGTTCCAGACATTTTTTTTCCCCCTCTGCACCAAAGAGGGTTTGTTGTTGAAGCATTTTATTTGCTTTGTTTGTTGTATCATTAATTCATTATTTTCACAGGTTGAGCAGGTAGGTGAACCTCCTAGTCCACAGTGAATATATTTGCATATTCAGAGAGATGGGATGAACGCTTTTGATTTCACAAATGCACTTTTGTTCCAGATATGGTGGGAATTAATTTCATCAAGACACGTTCCAAGATTACGATCTTCCATTCTAAGCCATTTCATACATGCCATACATGATAGTCTTCACGCAGTAGCATTTTGCAAAACGTCTTTGGTAAGGCTTTGCTTTTTGCAATATTAAAAAAGCCTAAAACCAAACCAGCAAAGAAAAAAAGACTCTCCTGCATCAACAATATTTGAATAAGGAGGTCCCATAAATCATATTGTGCTGAACAAAAGCGAGCATGACTTATGAACTCTATATTTGCATAATGAGATCGGCGATCCGCAAAGGCGATTTTCTCCCCCACTGTGGAAGCGCGCCATTATATGCAGACCCGGGCTCACCAGCCAGATCGGATGCAGGCCTGTGGGGAGAGATAGTGGATGGCAGGGAGGGGGTGGGTGGGTTGCCGGGGGTTTGGGGCAGCCTTGACCACAGTGTTTTACAAGGGCACAAATGGCTTGTTTGCACGGGGGGCAGATCAAAGAAAAGGGGGGTGTGAACTGGGGAGGGTAAAGGGGGTGGGGGGTGGAAACCTTCTCCCAAGTGAAAAGCCAGAGAGGTTTCTCTCAAGACCCCTCTTGCCTCCATGTCTACCTTTGCCTCAAGCCAGAAATTTCCTCTAACATGCAACAGGTGAATGACTAAACAACAAGCCTTAAAAAAAACATCAATTCCTTACTGAAAAGATTTGCCAGTTTTTCTCAGTACGCCAGTCCACAACACCAAACTTAGATTGGGTGAGCAATTGGCAGAGGTCCATCCTGAAACAGAGGTCACAGATTTTACTCTTGCAGCAGCTTAATTTTCCTTCATAGTGTCCTTTATCGTTGAACCGAATCCCTTCTGGTACACGCACGTAAGTAACCCTGTAAAACAAAAATCCTCCAAGAAACAGCTCAAAAAGCAAAATTTCCATTAACACGGTTTTCACACAAGGCCATGCAGAATCTGGCCATGAGGTGGGCAGTGGGTAGGAAGGTAGCTGGGCTCCCTACCTGCCTCATTACCAATTTCACGGGAGCGTTACAAGCCACCAGATGGGCACTGACATCAACGGCCTCACACGTGTGGCCCCATACCGTTCACATTTTAATGACCTTGGGGTGGCGCCAGAGCGTACCCAACTGACAGCCAGGACAGAAAAAAAAGAAAGACGATGCCAGGCTCGGGCTTGGCTGTCATCTGCCCGCTGCAGGTGTGTCACCCACAAGAGGACTTTTTTTTTTAATGAAATTTGCACCCAACAGTTTGTCATGCACCTAAGCATTCATAAGCAACGCTGTTTCAAATAGTTGTAGTCAAACTTTTTCAAAACATTTCAAAGTTTACAAGTAAGCGCTCAATAAACCTACAGCGATTTCCAGTGTTAGGTCGCCTTCACTTTAAGAGCTTCAGAGAACTTCAACTGTCCGCTGACTTTCTTTGAGTATGAAAGTGCTTGTAATGTTGTGGGAGAGAGTCTATGTTTGAGTGTAATTTATACCACGATAGACATTCACTGTGCACTGAGAGGAGCGAGAGGAAATGACAGCTGAGGGATACATTGGAGAGAGGATGACAAACCTGGGACTGATGAGAGAGATGAACTGAATGAAGAATAAAATAGAGGATAGAAGAGAAGTGCACTAGCAGCTGGCCTGAGCGGGCTGTGTGAGGAACAGAGGGAAAGAAGCATGAAGCGAGAGAACGATAGTCGGCCAGCCATCTTGTTGATCGCCTTAGTAAATCAGCTAGTCTGCTAGAGCACTATAATTGAATCACACAAATAGGACCAGGGCGGTCAGTACATGGAAAGGCCTGAACGAGGTGGTGATGGGGGGGGGGGCAGCCTCTCTAAAATTAATCATTCATACGACCCTTTCCTTTTATCCCTACGTCTTTCTACCCATCAGCCTATTTCTGTCTCTCTCGTAATTCTCTTCATTGTCTCCGTCTCTCGTGCTTTATCTTTGTCCATCCCTTTCTCTTTATGGCTTCGCCTCCACTAAGAATTTGCTGTGAGTTTACTGGCACTGCGTTTGTCTTTCCCTCAGTCTTTCCCTGCCTCTTTCTCTGTTATTTGCTTTCTGCCCCACTGTCTCTGTCATCACACCAAGGGTTGTCGTCTCTGCCTCTTTCTTTCTCTCTTATATCTCTCCTCCCTGTATCTCTGCCACCGTCTTTTGTTTCCTTTTCTCTGCCTCTGTCTTTTCAATGCATTCTCATCTCGTGGCAACATTTGTTGACGGTGTTGACAAAGCGGTTATATATGACATGCAAGGTACCTATCGGCAGCTGTATAGAGAAACGGATGTTGTTCCATAGACTCCAATGTTAAACATACAGGCTAAGTAATAGTGAAGGTTATGGTTAGGTTGCGGTTCATTTTAGGGTTAATGGCTAGGTAGTGGGTTACCTTCTATGTCTCATACAGACACGACACAGAAGTCGATGTTAACCCTTTGGCATCTCATACAGATGCCAAAGGGTACATTGTGCATCATCAACAGTGTCAATATTATGATGCCTTGGGATGAGCATGGGCTCATCTTTTTTTCTCCTCGCCCGCTTCCTCTACTCCTTCTAGCTCTCCCACTTAGTAATTCCCCTCATCCAGAACACAGTTTATGTCCAGGCAGTCCTCCAGGCACCCTGACACCTGCCGTCAGAGCAGCAGACAACATGGAGCGCTGTTAACCAGGGCCAGTTGACATGGCTGACTTTGACTGCCCGAGACCCTTCCCTCACACAGCTCTCCTTATCAAACAGACCAAGGCAGTGAGTTGAGCTGGAAGACATGAGACAGCGAAAGAGGAGGGAAGGGGGTAGGTTGTCTGTGTGTAGTCAGATGTGTGGTTGGGGTGTGTATGTGTGGGGGGGGGGCACGAATACTGCTTATCTTGACCATCAGCCAATTTTAACATTCCTTGTAACCCCCCAAACCAAACAAGTGCAATTTTTTTCCCACCGGTGTTACCACCCTCTAATGTCATTGCTAACTGGTATTACTACCTCTGCCACTAGAGGTAGTTGTTGCCCATCCTTTTTATGCATTACAAATCCTCGAAAAGTTTGGCAGCAACTCTGCCTGTGAGACTGCGGGACCCACCTGTACACCTGGCATTAATTTGCCTCACGTATCTGCATTGTGTCTTGTTGTGATTTGGCCAGATCAGCTATATTTGCACCTGGCATTAACATGTGTCTCCATCATCCATGCTAAGATGTGATTACGCTGCATAAAGTGCAGATATCCGTGCATACTTCATCGAGCGATGTTTTCTATTTTAAAAGTCGATCCTGTGTCACTAGGCAGGCTCAGCATGGAATGGTAAACATTAATCAAGTTACCCTGTTGTTCACACTGTTTCTTGATTTTAGAAATGGAGGACACGGCCATCCTAGACAGGTGGTATACAGAAAGCAGCTGCAGAGAAGGCAGTTTTATGCAGTTTCGCTTCTCCTTTTTGAGTGCGTCCTCTTTCCAGAGGACTATTTGGATGTAGCTGCAAGTCAGCCTTCAGGATTGTAGCATGACCTGAGTAACCGTTGTAACAAGAGATGAAATAAATGGTAACTCGAATGATCCACGTCTTGTTTTTTATGCACCGCAAAGTAAAAGGAAAATAAAACATCCAAAAAAGTTGAGTCAAAACATAATCTAGTGGGCAGGGAGCAGCATATCTGATGATTTAGTGTTAAACGGGGCAGCAAAGGGCTCTCCAAAAGCTGCCAGACTCAGTTGTACTGCAGCCAGTTTGTGTCCATCTTTGGCCATATGTCATGTCCAAGTGTCCTGAAGCACTGGAAGTAATTCTGGATGAGAGTGGGCTCGAAAGGCTCAAAAAATGTCAAATGTAAATGTGTTCAGTAATGAGCCCCGCCACAGTGCCTTCAGATTTCTAGCATATTTTTGCATTTTTCATAAGGAGAAAATGAATTAAATAGATAAATGCGTAAAAACAAAGTCGGGCCGTCGGGCGTTGTTGGTAATTGTTGCTGTGTTTGTGATAACACATCGCAGCAGGAGAGCAGAGAGACGTACGCTCCTCAGCTCCCTGCAGAGGACTCGCATCACAAGCGCAGAGCAACAGTTTAGCCAGTGGTGCCGTAAATTACTTTTTGTCACAAGGCATGTCTTTATCAGTAAAGCTCCATTGTGTGTGCGGGGGGGGGGGGGCAGTACATGTTTTGTCCACATCTTGGCAAAATAAGATTTCTGGGTGGAATTTTTTTTCTACTGTTTTTTTTTTTTTTTTTTAATTGAAGTAAAAACAAAATGCCACTGGACACTGGTGCTCTGACAAAGCACAGGCTGCCAGGGTACATAGAGCACAATTATGCAAAACAAATGTAAAGTAGTCATTTTAAGGCAAAAAAAGAAAAAGAAAAAAGAAGACAAATGGAAAAGGAGATGAAAGGGTGCTGTGACAATGTGTGCATTTGTGGGGGGTGGGGGGTAGAAAGTGACTAAAGAATGGGGCGATAATTTGTTTGGATTCCAGTTTATTTACATTCCAGTTTGCAGTTTATTATGATACTTTGAATTAACTGCCTGGTCTAAAATAAACCTCCCTGTTTGATGGAGGCTGGAAGCACAGAGGATGCCGCAAATTCATTCAGATATGCCTTTCAAATAAAATTCCCACCCATTGTCCTCATTGATCCTGCAAGAAAAGGTGAGAGCAGCGCAAGGCGCATGTCGGATACAGGGACAGAATGAAAGAGGGAAACGTGGGCAAGGCCGATATGAAACACAGATGAAAAATGCACAACAACACAACACCAATGGGATGTTTGCAGCCCCGCTCTTCAATTGAGTCTAGTGATATGGAGACAGACAGACTGAGGGGAGGGTAAAGAAAAGTGAAATGGAATAAAGTAATACTGATATCCGTCTTATTTCCCCCCCTCTCTTGCTCTCTCTCTCTCTCTCTCTCTCTCTCTCTCTCTCTCTCTCTCTCTCTCTTTGCCGCCTTTCCTCATCACCCTCCCTTCCTCGCCTCTTCTTTTTGCTTCTCTTTTCCAATCTCTCCCTTTCCTTTCCTTCTTTCCTTTTGCCTCCCATCTCTTCCACCTTCCCCTTGCTTGCTCTCTCTTTCCATTCCTTCACCCTCCCCAACTTCCCCCAGCTAAAGCAGTGTCTCTATGCTCTTCAAAGCTCCACTTTGAAATAATGGCTGGAAACATGTAATGAAGCCAGCAGGGACCAGGGAGTAACAGCTAATACCGCCTAGTGAGGAATGTTCACCTTAGACAGCAAGGCACAGAAAGAAAAAGAAAAAAAAAGAAGCAATTTTCCGCCATCTCTAGCTCTCTTCCGTCATGAAGCAACATCCACCGGATCCTCTCGGGCTTCTAATTGGCTCGTAATTATTTTTGTTTGGCTGTTTATTTGTCACACTTGGCATATCCTCATCCTGGTGGATAGTCTTCATAAAATAGTCATCCTGGTTTTCTGGCTGCAGGAATGTATTTGACAAGTGATTCACAACATTTTTGGCTGGTGATAATAGAGAAGTTTAGCTCGGTAGCACTGACACAGACGCACACTGACAGCTAATACAATAACATAGGGAAATACTGGCCGGGTAGGAGAGGCGAATACGCCCCATTGAGGAAGGACACCCGCCCTTGTGCTTTTTCACTGAGGACTCAGCAAGTGATTAGTATACTAAGTTGTACAATTACACTTTCAATTATAAATGTAGATTAAAATGTTTTTTTTCAAACTGTAGCACTGCAGGAGCGAAAAATCCTCAAGAGGCGCATCTTCACCTGTCTGTCCTACCCTCCATGTGGCACATGAGAAAGACTTCACTTAACAGCAGTCAAACTGTGTGATCACTGGCAGCCCAAAAAAAAAATAATCAGATAAAAGCTGCAATGTAAGCTGCAGTTGTGTCATTGTACGCCACAGAAGCAGCAAAATAACTCACTTAGCTTGAAATCCTTTGCTTCAGGGGTTTCAAAATGTAATATGGCGGGGGGGAGTTGGGATGACGGGCCACTGGCAGACCTCTCTGAAATGGTCTGCCTAACGTCGGACTTCATACCATCCTTATTCTGCACTCACTGAGCACGCTCCAGCCCACCTGCCACAGGCTGGCGCTCGCTATTCCAGGCACACTTCAAACAGGTCCAAATCAGGTCCCAGCGCGTACGCTATGGGAAGCCTGTGCCACCTGCACTCTGTAGGTAGATGTTTTCATTTAGCTCATGGGCTCTGTGCCAGGGTATCGCTCTTTGCTGAGAAACAGAGTTATCTGGGCTGCTGAGGGAAGCAAAAGGCAAGAAAGACGCGGCTGGAATTTGATTCAATTTGGTTTTCTTACAATGGCTGTCCTTACACGGAATCAAAGTTACAAAATACTGAGTAAGTTTTGAAATGTAGCCTAGATGGAAGCGAGGCTAATCTCGATAATTACTGGGATTGATGGACTCATTTGTGGCATCGCAGAAAAGTGTTATTAGATCAATGTACCAGAATGGTAGCCTTGTACAATGATGCAGTTCATTCCACTCCGCGACGTGATGGAGTAGGATATGGTATATTGCAAAGAAGCCCAAGCAGCGCATGGCGTATTGATGCTTCTGGGCTAAACGCTAATGAGCGCCGGTGCTCTGTTTGTCAGGGAGACTGCGACGGCAATCTGTCTACTGCACCGAGCCAGCCAGAAGCACTAATGATATCATCACCAAGCACCATCAACAGGCTCTAACGAGGAATCATCTGACACCCATTGTTCAACACTGCCTCTGCCGCCACAACACCACCGCCCACACGCCTCCATCTTCAATCTCACCACCGTATAGTTTTGATGGACTCTATTTTCACATGCTCATGATAAAATCTGAAAAGAGAAAGGTAGAACATTCTGTGTAGGTGAGACAAATAAACCTGAGGGGCTTATAAAAATATCTCACTTTCCTAAAAGAAAAAAAAAGGTGGAAAAATAAGCAGATACAGGGGTGAATTGGGAACAAGGAGGACCCAAACAACAGCAATTTCTGCATGGTTTATGACTAGTATAATCACAGGATGCATGACTAACAAATAAGAAAAAACTGAATTTTGGAAAGGCCTGATGCTGGGTAGATGGTGTAGCTGGATAGGTGCCTTTTCTCCCAATGTATTTGGGATATGATGTAGGAACAAGATGCCTTTGTTCTCTGACAATTTGTTATCGCACTGTTAGCGATTCATTGAGCCATGGGACTTCAGAGAGGGTGGACTGCTGCGCTAAGCAGCCTCTCACCGTTGTTCGTTTGGACTTGGACCGATGAAACATGTCTGGAATTTTCCCATGACCCCAACCAACACACACACTCCCATGGTGAGTGCGTTGCAAGGGGCAATCTTTAAAAATCAATCAATCTGCAGGATCATCTTTACACCATCTTCCACAACCTCTCATCCCACGTTTATCATTACTGTGTCTACCTCGGTAGTTTTAATAGCAAACCCACAAACCCCTTACATATCCGCAACGCTACAAATTCAGTATGACTTATTCAGTTCACACACTTATTTATTTAATTCATTCTCTTCTCATTTGCGGACATCCAGGGCTGGAGAGGAACACGCTTGTCTCGGCGATTCTCTTTGGCGTTGCAGGGATCAGTGGTTTCAGGCAAAACGGTCCTGGGATATTCATGAAGACCCTCCATTAAGGGGAGGTTTTTCTGACTCTTGTGAATTCACTGACAGACTGACTAATTTTTTTTTTTACCTTGCTCTCTTCCTCTGTTTTTTTTCTCTCTCTCGTTCTGTCTCTCCCGCCCATCTCGTCTACGTCGGGCGTTGTCATTTCCCAGGTGCCCTGCAGATCGAGAACAGCGAGGAGACGGACCAGGGGAAGTACGAGTGCGTGGCGTCTAACGTGGAAGGCGTGCGCTACTCGTCCCCCGCTAACCTTTACGTGCGAGGTAGGGAGCCACCCGGTCCCGGAGCCAGGCCGTTTAAAAAATAAAATTAAAGTAGAAATTTTAAAAAAATAAATAAATCCATCCTTTGTTTACGTAAGTGTACAATGTAGCTCAGCTTAACATGGCATTACTGTCAGCTTCAGCAAATAATCACTGCTTGCATTTTGAAACTGTATATCTATATCTATATAGATATATAATATAAATCTATATAGATATATATAGATATATATAAACAAAAGAAATTCCCAAGTAATACAATACAAATCTTGTGTCATTGATAGTAGTATTGTCTGCCCATATATGTAATGTGACATGCTCTGAAGCTTCCAAGTGTGAAACTATAATTGACCAACTAACGCTCTTCTCTGTGATGATGTCATGCTCCATTTTGTGTCTTTTAATGCCCTCCCCTACTCACTCGGAAGGAAATGTGTAGCTCAACAAAACCGTATGTCTTTACATTATCGGTTGTGAGATGCCTTTTTTTTCTTTTAAATGTAATGAGACTTTCATTTCAACCGGTTAAAGTTACAGAACCCAAAAAGAGTCACCAGGGACTTCTTTTTGATTAGGTTTTATTTTTTCAGGTACAGGAACACGACGGTAAGTCTGGATTTTGATCGAGTGGCAAGGTTGTAGTGCCCACCGATCAAAATCTCAAATCTCTCAGTCTCCGCCAGATTTTGGGAGGTGAAAAAGGTTTGGATTGTTGTGAATTCATAGAAAAGCAGAGTTAAAACGATCAATTGAAAACCACTGTTTAATATATACCATATAAATAGTGGTCTTGCTTTTTTTTTTTCCTTTTTCCTTTTTCTTTTTTGTTTACGGTGTTCTAGAGCATTAATCCATAGTATTTCCCCACCGCTGCTTCGGGGTTATATCTCGAAAGCCTTTTACAGTCGGCAGTAATTTCGGCTGGCGTGTTCCAGCAAAGTGAGGATATGAAAAACAATCAGTCTCAGGGAACGTTGGGTTTCTTACGAAACAGCCAATGAAGACAAAAGCCTGCTCCCTACCTCTAATGCTAAACGACAATATATCCCTGGCGAGGGAGCTTTAATAAATTGAGGCAGATGCATTTTCGACATGTATTATTTATTTTGTGCATATTAAAAAAAGATGCCTCGGTATCTACTCAGTTTGTTCTCTCTGCTGTGTACCAAATAACGTTGTTCCCGCTAAATAATTCACTGCACTGACATTATAAAATGGGTCAGAGAGCTGCTCTTTTATTATTATTGTTATTATCATACCCTGCGAAGGAGCTGTGTAGGGAAGAAAAACTTGACTAGGAGGGACACGGGGGGAGGGGGGAACAACAACTTTGAAAGAAAATAAGCGCCTCCTCCCTGTGTGTGAGGGGGGGCGGGGGGCTCACATGTTCTCTGCTGAGCTCTTGTTGCACTCATGCCTTGTCCAGACGTACACTGGTATTTTTTGAAAACGTAGCTTTTTCTACGCATTTTGGCCTTGCGTCCACACGCAAACTGCGTTATAGGTCACTGGAAACGGACCTTTTGGAAAACTCCTTCCAGGGTGAAGATTCCCAGAAACTCTATTTTCAGTGTTGACGTGTGGACGGGGAAAACAGAGTTCTTGAGCTTTTGGATTGTTGTTGACTGTTTTTTTTTTTCCCAGCTTCTGATTTGCCAACATGGCTTTAGGGTTAGGGTTATATCACCGCAAGTTGGTTTGGCGTGCTCTTGACAGCGCATTCATTGTGCTGAGTAGCATGTGTTTTTGCGTTTTCATTATGACGGGGATTTATTTTTCTTTTAAACAGTGCTTATGTGGACGGGATTTTTTTTTTAAGAATGAAGAAGGAAAAACCTTGTTTTCAAAAATACCTGCGTACGTGTGGACTAGGCATTAATGTCAAATAGATATCCACCTTGCTCACCCACAGTGTGGAAGAAAATAAAAGGCCCATTGCAAATTGTAGTAGAGAGTTCCGTAGAGGTGATTAAGTAATAACAACGGGAGCACTTTGTCAACATAGCACTGGCATACTACCACTTATATTTGTCAAATGCAGGCAGCTATGAAGTAGGGCAATCGCAACAGCTCCCCTGTGCCTACCTTAAAAGGAACCCAGGAAGGGTGCTATTACAGAGGTCGCTCCACACCATGCCGTTCGTTTCCTGTAACACACTCATTTATGCCTTGACGGTGTCAACCTTTGTCTCTTTTTCAGTTAACTCTCAGTCGATTCTGATATTTGATGTTGAATATGTTTTGTTCACAAAGCAAATTGCACTGGAGATTAGCAGCTGCGGCAGGGATCAATTTTCTCGGGGGGGGCGGGGGGGTTGTGTGCAGCAGACCAGAACTACTTCTAAGTTTAAACTGCAATGGCGTGTCACTGGTAAGCGTCCTCACTGCAGGTATCTTCTTAAGCCGCAGCTGGTAATTTCAGCCCAAACTGTGTCCTTTTTTTTCTTTTCTATCTCTCATTAGTTTTCTCTTTATTTTTTCCTTTATTTGGTTTCCTTACCTAACAAAAGCAAATATGGCCGCTGCGGAAGCCTCTCCCGCTGGCCATAAGGAACTTGTGAAATTTTGAATTATGATTATGGTACGCTTGATTTGACTCCAGTGGCAGCCGTATATATATATATATATATATATTTATATATATATATATTTATTTATTTATTTTATTTTTTCTTACCAGGCGATTGCGCAGCCACTGGGTTGAATCTGATTGTTTTGGGGGTCAAAGCTTAATTTAGGGGAGGGGGGAGGGGGGTTGAGAAGCGAGTGTTCTTTAAAAAGGGGTGTCACTGATAGCAGGGAGAAAAAGAGAAAAAAAGGATGAAAGAAAAGGGAAAATGTAGCTGCAGCTAAACACCTTGAGGTGGCTTTTTTTACTCTCTCTGTGTTTCCCCTATTTTTCTCTTCTCCTCATGTCATTGTGTTCTGCATCAACCCCTTTACATCCCTCAGAGCTTCGAGAAGGTTGGTGTGTTTTTTCTTTTTTACTTTTTTTAACCCACATTTGAAAGAAAAAAAATCAACATGTTGCAAATTTTTAGCTGTTATTAACCTATTACAAAGCTCGATTCATTAATTTGAAGAGATCTTAAACGATTGAATCCGAACTGCTAAATGATTATGAAAGAAAAAAAAAATCTTTTCATTCGAAAGAAGAAATGATGAAAGCAAAAACCCGATTAGCTCGGGTTTTGTTACTTTACTTTTATGTTTGCATTGTGGGGCCTTTTCTCGTTTTGCATCCTTTGGTATTGCTTCTGCACTGAAAGGCTTTCTTGCACGTGTTGTCATGGAAACCCAGCACGTGGACATAACAGGACATGTTGCATGATGGGAGAATGTAACTGTGCTTGCATGCCTGTGCAGAATCCCTTTGGCCGTGTTGGTATTTTTCTTTCTGCCTTCCCTGTGTTGTGTTGAATTCTTCAGTTCCTTCTCTTTCCTTGGTTATTGTAAAAATATTTTCCCCGACGCAATCCTTCTTTTTGGCTCCCCTTAATTTTGTTTGTATTTTTGTGTTGTGGTTTATGGTGTAGTGTGTGTGTGTGTGTGTGTGTGTGTGCGTGTGCGTGCAAATTTCCGTTACTTTTGTTTCCCGTTGAGTTTTGTCCCCCAACTTACATTTTCGTTGAAACCTTTGCCCTTTAATCATTAGTTTGTTCGTAGGGTTTTGGTTTTCTTTCTAAATGATGCTTCTCTGCTTCTTCAGCCATGGAGCATGAATGTGAATGCTAAATGAAATAATAATAAGTGTGTGCATACAGCCAGTGTTCCTGTCATCTTGTTTATAGCAATCCATTACCCAAAAAAATGGGACCTGATTGGTCCTGATTGGGTTCTGTGGTGATTTCACCCAGCCATTAAGGGATGCCATTTACAGTGTCATGCGGATCAATAGCAATATAATGACTACACCATCACGTTTGACGTCTCTTAGCGGGTGCACAATGATGGCTTTTAATTTCAAACGACAGCGCCTAGATGCGATTGCTTTTCTTGACTGACTGCTGTTTTTGTTTCCTGGTAGTTAGGAGACTCGATCAAATTCTGAATTATTATTCAACCCCCACCACCCACCCCACCCCACCCCCCGAAACACACATACAAATTAACCTAAAAATGCACACACACTTCTCTGCTTTGCATTTTTGATTTGACTTTTTTGGATTGACATGAGCCAGATAACGGCGTTTTCCAAATTGAACTAAAAAAATAATTCATAGTGGCGTTCTCTTTTTCTGCGTCTGCGCTACGATCCAGGAACATTTCGAAGAGGGTGCCCAATTATCTGTGGATCAGTGCATGCAGAGGTTATTGATTTATGTTGTAACAGGGACTCCACCAACTTCCCATAATCTCTTGAGATGTTCCACCTAAAATGTTACTGTGGGCTTGTGCGTAGGCTTTTCTCAAGCATACATTAAACTGAATCAGAGCCAGGTCTGTCTTAAATCTTATGTCACTGGCTGCAGTAACCCTGCCTGTAAATTCTATGGCTCCACTGCTCTTGTGAATGATTTTTTTTGGGAGGGAGCCAAGTGTTTGGCTAGGGGACTCGCATTGGGATTAACAAGTCCTTCTGATCAGGAGTATTACTTCTTGGGGGAAAGAGACAACACAGTTGAACCCCTACATGCCTCTTAAAAAGAGTAAGGGTGATATTTACCTGTGTATGTCAGTGCCTGAAGATACCTTTTCAGTCAAACCTTTGTTAGACTTCTTCTGCTCCTACAAAGGGTCCATCATTCAGAAAGCATGTCCAGAATCTCTAGTGATCCAACAGCAAACAAAACAGTCCTACAAATGCATTTGTGTGTTTTTATCCATAGAGGTTGACTGAGCACAAAATCGTGTAGCTCAATCAGCTGCGATGTGTACCATGTAACTGTGATGTTACAGTGTTTGAATTTAAATGTACTGCTTCTCCCTCATGTGAGCTGTCTGAATATATAAAAACCACCAAGCTGCACATTTTACCTCAAGAAGGGGGAAAGGGAATAAGCAGAGGACATGCAGCAGAGATCCAGAAATGGACCCAAGTCTCACAGTTTTGCAATCCAGCCTGAGCCCACATGGTACACACTCATCTGGTTGAACCGCCGAAACACCCATAAAGCTCTCTTGGCTAACCTCAAGGCTAGCATCAACTGAAAACACATACCATAGAGTGGCCCCCCTTTCTTGGGCCCTGACCAATGCAGAGGAAAAATCTTTCAGGGCTCAGAGTCCATTTGCTGCTGCTTTTTAAATCCCAGTTACAAAGTTATGCACCTTCTCTTTGTTGGGGATTTAATGAACCTGCTTACCAAAATCCCCCAAAACCTCAGTTGCACAAAACTACCATCACCACTGGGGGCATCCTGACTGTTCATGCAGTTAATCCCACTTTGCACCAGTTATCTAGTCTCCTTGGTTCAAATTCACCCCAGGACATTTTGCTACATGCCTTTCCCCCTCTCTAGCCTATCATTCACAATATCCACTTTTCTGTCCAACAAAGGCCACAATTGCCCCCTAAAAAATTGAGGGGGGTCTTTCTTGCACAATCCTATCCTAAACACAGATGAGATGATTATTGGTTCCAAAAGCCCCTTGTACCAGTTAACAGTTAAGATTTGCTTCATTCATAACTAGCAGAGGATGCTGTGAATACCGTTAAGAGTCTAGTTTCTTTCCGCAAAAGGGCATTCTCAAACCATGGCATAATCCCATTTAAGAAAAATTTAAAAGAAATCCCCAAAAGATCGATTCAGACCCACATTCAGCCGAAATGTATCAAAGATGCAGCAAGACTGTGCTGTGATGTGTGCATGTGCATGCTTGCCCTTCCTACAATACGATGATGCCTGCCTGAGTTTGAATGTGCTTGCATGTCTTGCTACTGCATTTGTGTGTAACGTTGGGAAAGAAAGCTAGATTACACCTTATGTTTTCACTGGTCAAAGCAAAATCCTGCCATCTCTATTAGATGTTTGTCTCAAGGGGTCATAGGGTTGACAGTTCCCCATCACAAAATCACATTGGTATCAGAACTGCATTTATTTTTTTATACAAAAAAAGAGTTCTAGCCCATCTTAATCTGATGCAACTATATCAATAAACTGCCTTTTCCAATCCATATGATTAGATTCACTAATAACATCGCCACAGTAAGGGGTCATACCTGCAATACCATTTGCTTGCTTGTCTTCCACCTGTAAATGATGGAAAAAGTAGCATATTCCAAAATCCCCTCTATCTGCTGTTTGCTATTATAATATACCCCTGCCCAGACTCCTGTCAGTTTCCTTTAAGTAATAATTTCCATTTTGATGAGCCACCCATAGTGACTATTTAGTATTGGTGCAGCCAAGGTGTGTTAATACTGGCCGGCCCCTGTGGTTTGTATGTAAATGCCCGAGGCCTCACCCAGCAAGTGTGACTAAAGGATCTCCATACTGTGCCTGTGTCCTCAGGCAGCAAGAGGGTGTAATCTCAGCTTCAAGGTGACACTAAAGGCTGCACATTATTTTGGCTTCCCCCTTCATTTTGGGGCAGCACAGACTGCCTCACCAAAATGGCCGATAATGTCTGCCTGCTGACCTCTGTTTTTTTGGCACACATCCCTCTACAACACCGCCCACCATTAGAGATAGTGCAGTACTCTGGCATTCTCTCTCGACCGCTTTTCACCTCGTCCACTGTAAGACTTCTTTAGTTGTCTTTCTCTCCACATTGGGGCTTGAAACAAGATAATATGTAGATAGTAGTCCAAATAAAAGGCATTTTTTTTATTTCTCTCTCAATTCCAAATGGGCCGGCTGGGCTCCTGGTCTCTGTGAATGAGGAGCGTGTCCATACAATTGGGATTCCTCAATTTTTTTTTTGTTTTTTTTTTGTTTCACTGGCTTTATCTAAAGGGTAGTATAGCAGTGACACACAAATACACATGCACTTACCACATCATCACCACCTCTCAGCTTCTCAGATCATATAGAGCCAGCTGCATCAATTAGTAGTACTTACGGCAAACCTCCATTCACTTCACACAGAATTATGTCAGACCAGTGGCAGGACAGTGACTCAAAAGATGCCAACACTGAGACTTATATGGCTTTCTTTTTTTCTTTTTCTTCTTCTTTTTTTTTTTTTTACAGTTTTTCACTGGGCTCATAGGCTTGTTGGATTTCCCCCTACAAAAACAGCACTACAATGCATTGACTGACCTTGAACTCACAATCCTTCGTCCTTACCAAAAGCAGAACTCATCTGCAAGCGTTTAACTAATAGGCCTTTCCCCGGAAATTAGTATTTTTTTTCCTGGTTTTTGCAGACCTCTACTGTTTTTAATTACCAATTACGTCATGCTAAGTTTATCAGTACCATGATGCCGACATGCAGGTCAGGAAAATGTTTCACGCAGCGGACAGAGTGGCTGGTTCTTCTCAAAATTCACCATAGACTGTGCCTTCTTTTCTGGCCACCTAGCTTTTTGAGAGTAGAATAGGGCCCCAAAAATCATGGTTGGCTAACTGCCAAGGTGGCGGGTAGCAAAGAGGAATTTGCCAGTTACAGCCAGTGTTTACCAGTATTGGGCTTTTGGCTGGCGCTAGCGGTTGATGGTCATTTCCTAGCCAGTCCTTAAGTGTAGGTGACCAAAGGTGAAAGGAGACATCTTCCTGTGTGAAACCTCATTCACTCAGCCACTACAGCTCCCGGTCCATTGGCTGATCCGAGCCCCAGGGAGAGAAGAGCACCATCTGACACACCCTGAAAAAGAAACCTAATAGCTCTATTCAGCATTATATCCTTTATTTGAATCAGAGACTAAAAATCAAAGACAAACAACAGCTGAAAAACATCTAATAGCATTGATGCATATCCCTTTGTTCAACACAGCTGCACTCTGGTTCTGTCTATGCTGTTTGGACTTAGTTCTTTTTGTGAATTTTTTTAGTTTGATTTTTTTTAATTTTCCTTTTATTTGTGCGTGTGTGTCTGGAACAATGCTAGATTTGGGAATGAATGGCATGCTTGGATGGGCTTGGGTGACATTTTGGACTGTATTGGTTTTTTGTGTCTGCCCAAGTGGATGGGGGCGCACCCGACTGTATACGTCACTCATGCCATAGCCACACCCATGCATGTCCGTGTGAGGAATGGGCTGCCCTTTCACCTTTGTTGTTCAGTTAGGCGCCTTTTCTAAACAGTTAGAATGTAATGATATATTTTCAGACCCCACTTGTTGGGTTTTTCTGAGGATGATTTTTCAAATCAACGCGTTTTTAGAAAACCTCCAAATTTCACGACTTGATGCCCAACTTCCACCTTCCATTTCCAGACAATGGACATTTTACCTTACCTAAAGCTCATGCGCCCTACAGTAAAATCCCATTTTAATTACAGTTAACAGCTTAGATGACTCCTTCACAAATGTTACTGAGGTTCCCCCCTTTTTTTTTTGTTTTGTTTTGAGAAAACCTTCTTGTTTGGAGTGGAGATTTTTTTAATAGATCATTGTAGCCTGTGAAACATTGTCATTTTTTGGCAATGGGTATTTCGATCTTCTAAAAAACCTTTTCTTAATAGGTTTTCTTTCTTTCGTTTTTTTTTATGGACTACAAAATTTCATGTTGTACAAGTTAGCATTCTCCTAAAGGTCAGCATGGAACTTTTTTGTCCTCCATGTCAGGACATGCAATGGCCATGGCCTATAATCAACACTACAGGAGACTTACAGGGCTTTTACAGCACATAAAGAGTGCTGTAAAAGAGTTTGTGTAACGAATAATGTGATTATTATCCTTAATTATCCTGTGGCGGCTATAGAATGTCACCACTCATGTATAACTCATGCACAAGTCCTGTGTAAATGTATTAGTAATGACATACACAGCAGAAAGTAAAGTCGCAATTTTAAATGTGGAATGGCTGTTAAAAGCCAATGATGGCAGAGATTTGTTCACCACTTGGATGCTACCTACCATGCCAGCTTGGTTTATTAATTGATGAACAAAGCCAGAATGACTGTACAAGTTACCACCTGTGCACATTGATGCTCATTCAAGCAGGTAAAACAATCCCTTTAGCGTTTGTGTAGGTGATATCTGTGCCCTTAGTTTGTTGAAAGTGGTCAAAAAATTGTCCCTTGCAACGATTATGCGAATCCCATTTGGATCGACACGGTGTTTATGGAATGCTACCTGCCCTCAATGGCCCCTCAGTCTTTCCCTCCCCTACCCAAACCCCCAGACTTCCCATGTCACACTTGCATCAAGGTGCAATGTTTGATGCAGGGAAGGTTTAGTTGATTCTTGATTTTAAGCCCCAGTGTGTGAGACCTCCAAACCCACTTTGAGCAATGGCCTTCCTTTCATTTTGGTCCAGAATCACAGTCTCCTTATTCTATTCCCATTTCCACCCTCCTCCTCCTCCTACCCCCTTCCCCCACCAACCCCACTCCCTACCCTCCCCCTTCCCTTTGCCTACAGTACAGTATGTCTGCGTGACCATCCATGTCTTTCTGTCTGCCCGTCTTTCTGTATGTATCTGTCTGCTGTCTTGCTGCTTGGGTCTGTTCTGTCCTGCCTCGTGTCCCGTCCCTCGTCTCTGTCCTTCCTGTCTTTTCTATC